>NC_043964.1:1067967-1230076 GCF_902148855.1 Sphaeramia orbicularis
TTGTGATGTTAAAATGGAATCAGGAGAAAAAAAAGTTTGAGAACCACTGCCTTAGCCCAAACACCAGAGAGTGAGCAGATGGGATGAGAACCATGAAGAAACAACTCAAGTCAAAGAGTTACATAAAAAGTGATACAAATAGAAGCCATTGTTTTCTTCACTGGACACAGCTGTAACGGAACAGAACAGAGTTTGAAGCTGAAACGGCAGCGTTTCTTCTACACCGAGTTTGAAAAAGAAAAGTAGTCAAATATTGAAGGTTTTCACATTTTTTACTGTAGAGGATAAAAAATGTCTCCACATTTTCCCCATCCTGACACAAACACTGTCATTAGCATTAGCATTAGCACACATTAGGAGCAGTGAGCTGCCATTTCAGTTGTTTGTTGATCCACAGTTCAGACTAAACTGCGACACTTGTTTGTTGGATTCCAAACAGATCTTTAGTTCAACTGCTGACAACACAAACCGTACAGAAAACAGAGGTGATCTGTGGTTTTACTGTGTTTTCAGCCTAAAAACAGAGCTAAGCTAACAGAGCTATAATGTAAACTATCAGCTGATGTAGCACACGTGGATTATAAGACAGTTTTATTTTTAGCACCTGTTAAAATAACCATCTGAGTTTTAGTTTGAAGGAAAACTTGATATCCAATACAGAAGTGTAGAAACAGTGAACTTTATACTTTATTCAGTGACAGTCTGTGAATACGTAGCATTAATTCGCTGGTGGTTTTGGTGCCACACTGCCCCCTGCTGCTGAGAGTTTATAATATTAATACCAGTGACGTGCATCAGAGGAGGCAGGGGAGGCGGAGCTTCCTTGTCAATCTTGAAAAGAAAAAAAAAGTTAACTATAAAATATAATAAATGTTGATAGTTGTCAGCTGGCATGTCCTATAAACTCATTTTCCGTTCGAATCCAATATGGTATTGTTTTTTTGTTTTTTTTTTTCATTAGAACAGCAGAATTTCCACATGCTCCGTTCAGATACAGGAGGAGGCAGCGCTGTGCTGTGCCTCCAGAACTGTCTCCTCCCCTCATGAACTCTGCTGGTACCAGTGAAAATACTGTGGCTGTCCCTCTGTATATCGCAGTTAAATGCTTTCAAACACTCTGATTCTATGCTCTATCCTTCCATAATCTGCAGAACGTATGGAATGTGTTTCTGTAATGTGTTTAGGCTCACAGATTAATCCTAAAACCACAGTGAAACAGTCACTAGTGGAGGAAAACAGTACCCCTGCCTCAGGATAGATGGTACCTGTGAGTCCACAGATTCATGCACTGATAATCTTCTTCGTTCTTTTTTATTCACTTTAATTCACCTCATCAAAAATGGAGGATTACATTTCTGAGCTGAGAGTGGATGGATTTCATGTACAAAAAGGTCAGACCATAAACTTTTTTTATTTGTAGTTTGAAATGGCTCTTTTTGAAGGTTTCCTGTTGACTTCCTGCCAGTCTACCTATGCTGACCTGATGCACAGCCCAACCCAGGCCGTTCCTTTGGCTCACTCTCTCTATTCCAGTTTCTCAGACCACCATATTTGTAGATCTGGTTCTGAAAGAGTCAGTGCCCCCCAGACATGAACCCCACTGCACGTCACTGGTTAATACTAGCCTACTTCGCACTGCTTTAAAGACTAAAAAACTAAAGACAGATGTACCTGACAGTGTTTCCTGCTGCTGAAGGGTGAAGTCGTACAGTTATAAACCCAGCAGAGCAACAGACGGGCATCTGACAGACACTGAACAGATGTCAATCATATTTAAGCCCCTCCTTCTGTAAAACACTGACTAAAACCTTCCTTCATTCTGTCAGTTCTCAGCAGCCTGTTAACAGGAGGCACAGAAGTCTTCCCTTAAATTACAATATTCTGAAAAAGAAATTTGAATTTTTGCCCAGCAGCAGAGCTTTAGTGGGATTTCAGAGGATTTAATAGCAGGAATATTCATAATTGTATTTTTTTCCTGTTCAGTAATAAGATCAGATGGAGTTTATTGATGCCAGCACAGGAAAATGTCTCAGTTCAGAGCAGCACATACAAAAATACGATGAAGGGAAGACAGAAAACAGACAATATACACTTGTGAAATATAGAATATAAAGAGAAAAATAAATCTATTTATATGTTACGGGTCCCAGGTATTGTACCACAGTAACAAAATACGAATCTGTGAAATACAGATAAGTTGAGCAGCAATCAAGACACGGAGCATTCAGCTCTTCATCCAAACTGCGTCTGATACGTGGGCAGAAGTTCCCACCTGAAACCACCTGGAGTGCAACCGCTCCTGTGACAAAGGTTCCACCTGGATGCCGCTTACATTTCATGGTTTTTTTTTCATAATGCACATGAAATATAAATGACGTGGCTGTCAACTAATTTTTCCGAGCATGATTAAACCCTGTAGGAAATTATTTTCCAGCTGCCTAAATTAAATACTATACAAAAATGGTTGCACTATTTTTGGCATGTCACATATATCAATATCAATATCAATTTTATATATATATATATATTATATATATATATATATATATATATATCTATATATATATATATATATATGCACACAAACACATTTAGAATAAATGAATGAATGAATGAATATTTGTATTTCAGTTATGTACAAAACACACACAATAAAGAACATAGAATTAGCCTAACTGGTAACTGAAAAAGCAAGAAGCTGTAGTCAGGTTATTTCTGCTTCTCCTACTCCCATCTTTTGAGTTACTTTGAGTTGACACAAATAAAACATTAAACCAAATTAGTCTACATTCAGTTTCTTAAGTCACACAGAGATCATTGTACTTTCATAGCCCTTAAAATTTGACAAATTAAAGCTTTTTTTTTTTAACTTGACAACGAGCAACACAACTTTAATTCATCCTTAACTGGTTCTGTAATCTGACACCAATAGCAGAAACACAGTGATAGTTCACATTGTTCTTGCTTCACATGTTTCAAACACAAACATCCTTCTTAAATTCTAATTCCTTTCTCTTCACTTAAAAGTTTTTGAATCCAAACAGAAAGACTTGCTCTTCGCACGAAACATAATGTCCATTGTTTTTAAATATACAATGTCAGGACATTTTAATATACCAGATCCTACAAAAAATGGATTATTTGTATTTAGATTTAATTATCATACAAATATTTACTAGGTATTGCACATGCACACTGTGTGATATGTTTTTCTGTACTGTACAAAAATAAGATGAAGGGAAGACAGAAAACAGAAAATATACACTTGTGAAATAGAATATAAAGAGGAAAAAGAAATCTGCCATTTATGTACATTAACATTTAAATATTATATACTATTTACCAGGTATTTGCACATTCACACTGTGTGATATGTTTTCTGTAACTCCAGAATGAGCTGTTTATTTATTTTTTTGTGTTTTGAAATTTATTAAGTTTTTCTTTTTTAAAAATAAAAAAGGGGAAAATAATTAAAAAATAATAATAACAACAACAACAACAAAAAATTAGTAATCAAAAATGATATACATTTCCACACCTTTAACCAGTTATCAATGCCAATACACTGAAGACGTGGATAATCTCAAACAGACAAAACGTAAAATGAGAAGAAGAAAAGTAGAAGGCCAACAATTTTTTTTCATTTTATATCATTTCGAACATACAAAGAAACAAAATAAAACAAAACGAAGCAAATTAACACAAAACAAAATAACATTTAAATGAACAGAATCTATCTTCAAGTATGTGCAAGTCTGAATTGTGCATATGGTCAAAAAGGAGGAAGTATAAACTTATACACATATAAAAACACATATACATGGTTCCAGCAGTCAGTACTTATCATGAGTCTGAATGAGCTGTTCATGTCTGCAGTCCAAATCCTATTCAGATCATTTTAGATTATATTTTTAACCCTTTCATGCATGAATTATGAGAACCTTAATAAACATTTATTTCCTGAGTGTTTTTATTCCTCTTTAGGCATGAAAAAAAAACAATGTGACTGAAAATTTTCTTGTGAACCTATTTTCATTGAGTTCCAAAAATGTCATCTTGACACCATGTTTTAATTTTTGAAGCAAAGAAACGTGGCTTTACTGATATGTCGTGTGAAAACTATGAAATAAAAACCTTTTTAATGCAGCTATCTGCTGTTTTCTCACATTTTATCAAACTCATTAATGCTATTAGTCACTTCATGGAGATAATATGCAAAAAACCCAACTTTTTTGTAAAAAAAAACAAAAAAACAACAGTTAATTGCAGTTTAGTAACAAACAAGCAATTCATTTTTTTGTTTTTAGTTTAGTTTATTTCAAATATGCAACAAGACAAAGTAATCTTAGTGTTAGAAAAAAACAGGTAGTAAGAGTTCATGGAAGAAACAAAAAAAAACCAAAACTTCTACATATACATGACTTCATTTGCACATTTGAAAAGCAGAGGGAGGAAGTATCATTTATTTAATCCCACTTCTTCAACACTCACACATGTCAGTGCAGATCAGGTTTATCTAGAACAGTACAGTTACATAATGGAATGAATTACAGTGTGTGGGATGGTGCATGAGTGTCCACTGTGTCGGCTGATCTGGAACTAAAAACAACCATGAATATACAAGAGAACAGCTGGAGAAGAACTGACCACTGGAGTGACCACTGGAGTGACCAGTGTGCATGAAAGGGTTAAGTCTGGACAGTAACAAGTATTACAAATGTCTTCCTGTTAGAAGTTAAACTGGGCCGTCGGAGCTCCAGTCAAACACTCAGTTTGATGAATACGTGTTTTATTAAATCCTCCTAACAAACAGATTCTTCTGATGTGGAAGACTGAAGGGATGCAACACGCTGCTTCTGCATTAGTTTTAAGTACTAATGCAACTTCAGATACAATTAAAGCAACTGTGAGCGCAGACGACCATCGTTTGTGGGCACGGAAGAATGAATGAAGGGAGTGAGCAGACGCTGACAGTAGAGTTTACTGTGGAAGTGGGAAAAAGACTGAACGCTGTCATGTTTCAGCTGTTTTGTCACTGAGGAGTTTCACCACATTAATGAAGCCCTTCCACCGTCTGAGGACGCAGAGCAGAGGCTCCGATCTGGACGGGTTTCTAATAAAAGAGCTGGTGTCTGGGGTGAAGTCCTGCAGTGTTGGAGAGCATCTGGTGTCAGCGGTGACGCAGGTGGTGGAGCGGGACGCCCACCACCTGGCCCCCTTTAACCATCCTGTTATGGATGAAATGAATCACATTATATAGGGAGACGAGTGGGAGATGTCATCAGGTGTGTCACCCTGTGGAGGCTCTTTATTAAAACACCTGTTGGCTTTCACACCTGTCCAACGCTCAGGACGAGCTGAGCTGACCTGTTTTCAGCAGCACCAGGTGGATTCACCATCAGGCGGTCTGGCTTGGTGGAGTTCAGGGCCCGTAGTCCTACAGGTTCTTAGTGCAGACGTGCTCCTAGTGCCAAATGCTAAGAAACTCTTAGAATTATGATGTTTTCTAAGAATTTCCCCTAAAAATGAGGAGTAGATCCTAGTAAAGATAAAAGCCATTCCTAAAGAATCCTAACCCTGAAGAGAGAGTCTGTTCAGAGCAGGAAGAGGACTTTAAGGGAAGAGGACTTTAAGGGGAAGAGGACTTTAAGGGAAGAGGACTTTAAGGGAAGAGGAGTTTAAGGGAAGAGGAGTTTAAGGGGAAGGGGAGTTTAAGGGGAAGAGGAGTTAAGGGGAAGGGTTTAAGGGGAAGGGGTTTAAGGGGAAGGGGAGTTTAAGGGGAAGGGGAGTTTAAGGGGAAGGGGAGTTTAAGGGAAGAGGAGTTTAAGGGGAAGGGGAGTTTAAGGGGAAGGGGAGTTTAAGGGGAAGGGGAGTTTAAGGAGGAGGACTTTAAGGGGAAGGGGAGTTTAAGGGAAGGGAGTTTAAGGGGAAGAGGACTTGTAAGGGGAGTTTAAGGTTTAAGGGGAAGGGAGTTTAAGGGGAAGAGGACTTTAAGGGGAAGGAGTTTAAAAGGGGAGTTTAAGGGGAAGAGACTTTAAGGGGAAGGGGACTTTAAGGGGAAGGGAGTTTAAGGAGGGGAGTTTAAGGGGAGGATTCCCTCAGCAGAGGACAAAATGGAAGAGGCAGGAGAGATTCTGCAACACTGGAGGACACTGAAGTAATTAAATGCTACAGATTGCACTGTAAAAAAAAAAAAAATTGTGAAAATTTTTTTATTTCCAGCAGCAGGGTGCTGAAAAAACTGTTAAATAACGGAAGATAACCATCTCATAAAAATACGGTAATTTTCCATAATTAAAATATAATTTTTGCCCTAACTTTACATGAGATTTTGCATATTTTTTGACTTTTTAATGTTTAATAAAGAATATTTTCCTGTATTAAAACAGTCCTCACTAACAGGAGTTTTGTCCGTTCCTTGCTCAGTTCTCTGACAGTGTTCTGGAATCACTCCTGAGCTCAGACTCCTTGCTGGTTTTTTAGGTTCAGTTCGGAGCTGTGAGAGATCCTCAGAATCTGTCGGAACATGGGCCCAGGTAGGAAAGGCAAGTTGATCTGTACGGCACATTACACCAACAGGACAGTTCACAGTGCTTTGGAGAAAACAGACAAGCATCACAGCAGAGGCAATGAAATACATTTAAGAAGAGAGAAAGTTAAAATAAAAGACATTAATTATATTAAAAATATTAAAACAGTAAACCCTTTCATGCATGAATTATGAAAACCTTAATTAAGATTTTTTTTTTTTCCTGAGTGTTTTTATTCATCTCTTAACATGAAAAAAACAATGTGGTTTAATTTTTTTTTCTTTTTTAAATGAACCTGTTTTTCATGGAGTTACAAAAATGTCCACTCAGCTGGACAGCATGTGTTACATTTTTGAAGCAAAGAAACATATATTTAAAACCCATCATCATAAGTGATAAACTGAGTGAAAACTATGATATATATATATATATATATTATAATAGTTGCAGCTAATCTCATGTTTTCACACATTGTATCATATTCTAATACTAGTTATGGAGATAATACTCCAAAAAAAAAAAAAAAAAATTGGGTTTGAGAAAATTATCAGTTGCTTTCCACTCAAACATGTTAGTGCAGACCAGGTTTCTGTAGCAGAGCACAGTTCCAGTCCTGGTCTGAATGTCATCCACTGTGTTGGCTGAGCTCCTCCTCAGACTCTGGAAAGTGAACATTTTTTGCTCTTTTACATTAAACAGTCATCTGGATTGGAAACTGCATAATGCAACAGTTTTTTCAGATACATTTTTAAAATTATTTTTTTTTAATGGAATGTCCTTTGCAATGAACAGCATTTTTTTAGTGAACATGTCCAACTGTTGTCCCCTACAGAGGACTAAACTGCGTTTGCTGGAACTGAAACTAAAGCCATGAACATACACCAGAACATCTGGAGAACAGCTGTCCACTGTAGGGCCCACTATGCATGAAAGGGTTAAAGTACACATTAAAATCATCAGCGATAACATGTGATTTTAAAGTTCATTAAAACACATTAAGAGTTTAAGGAAAAGCTGCAGTAAACAATAACGTTTTCAGGCCTGTTTTAAATGAGCTGACAGTCTGAGCGGACCTCAGGGATTCAGGAAGTTCGTTCCACAGCTGAGGAGCAGAAGAATTTGTATTCTCTCACAGGTACATTTTGGGAATCCAACTAGTTATCCAAGGCAGAGTGTTTCACAAAAATGACCGCTGTTGCAAAATCACTCATGACTTCTATGCGTTTAAATGGGCAAGTTCTGCATGTAACACAAGTGGACACGATGGGTTACACACGAAACCTGGAATGAGACTGAGATTGATGGAAAAATCCACATGTCTAGATTAGAAAACCACTAGGATCAACAAATTTAACACAGTGTCTTTATTTATAGGGGTATATAAGAGCATTTACAGCCATGTTTCCAGATGAAATGCACTGACACATGGGTAGTTTTTCATGTCCCAGTTTGGGTCCTATTTTTGGCCCCAATATTTCATTACATATTCCTTAATTTTGCAATGGCTCAGAGCAAGAGTCTACATTTTTTGCATTCATCTGAGATCATCAATAGGTCCATCCTGGGGGGAAATAAGTCTAAATTTCTCTTTTATTATTGGGCCTATTGTGTTTAATCCTGTTTTAACACACTGCTCATTTCAATCTTGCACTGTAGTATTTAGGCATCATTTATCATTATTTATTTTTAGATTTTACTGTTATTATCTAAATGTATTGTTATTATTTTTAATATAGGATTCATTTTATAGGATTTTTACCATGTACAGTGCTGGTCCTGAGTGCTGATTTCGTACATGTAATGACAATACAATGAACCTTAAACCTTAAAAAGCTGGTACTAAAATGTACCCAGTTTCACAGAAGCACCCACATACATTTTAATATGTCATCATACTCACTTGTATAATGTATGATCTTAATGGTCCAAATATGGTCATACTGTCTACCAGAACTTATCCAGATTTCCTTTTCTTATTTGTCAGACAGATGAAAAAAAATACTGAGGAAGGCTACAGGTTAGAGCTGAAACATGTCAAGTTAAAGAATCAACTCTTTTTCCATCTGTCTGACAAGTAAGAAAAGGAAATGTGGACATGTATGGTCTTTGCTGAACATAAAGAGAACTTTCAATAATCACATGCTGAAATGGAAGGTTTTGCCATGTTTCAAATGTGCTGTTTTCACTCTTTTTACCACAGACTGTCTGGAATAATGAACTCAACTGATTTCTTATGTAACACGATGATGTAACGTTGACCTTTGACCTAAACCAGATCAGTTCACCCAGGACTCTGAGTGAACATTTGTGCCAAAAATTGAACAAATCCTGACAAGTCCATGTGTTGATGAAATCAGATGTACAAATAGAAAACAAAAACCTGACTGTTCAGCCCAGCTCCAGGCTCAGAGGAATAAACCCAGCTCCACATTTGTTTGCATTACTTACACACTGTAAAAAAAAAAAAAAAAAAAAAAAAAAAAGCTATAATTTAACAGAATTTTCACTGTTTATTTTACAGATTTTTCCTTTATTATTAAGATACAGGAAAATATCAATGAATGACAAAAACAGACTGATTTTACGTGTCTGTCACATCAGTACCGGACTCTTGTATGTTTTGTCTGTCTTGTTTGTCACTTCCTGTTTTATTTGTAGTTTTTCCCTCATGTGTCTTGTCTGGTGTCTTTACTTCCTTTTTTGTGTTCTCCTTTCACCTGATTACCTGACTCCTCCCTGACTGTCTCCACCTGTGTCCAATTGTCTTCCCGCCCTCTTGTGTATTTAAACCCTGTGTTTCCTCTTGTCAGTTGCCAGTTCGTATTCCTTCCTAGTGTTGTGTTTACTTACCAGTGTTTCTCTGAACCTGTTCGTCTGCCTGTCTGTTCGTTCCTGACCCGGTTTGTTTCCTCGTTTCCTGAGCCTGCCTGATCCCTTCCTGTACCTCTGCCTGATTCTGCCTCACTGGTTTTGACCTTTTGCCTGGACTCACGGTTAGTGCTGTGCCTTTCCTCCATGTACTGTTGCCTGTTTTTTGGACCCTCTGTGTATGACCTGGTCTGTCCCCTGACTCTTCTCTGCTTTATCCTAGTCGGGTTCCCCTCGTGTGCTCCCGACCCGGGCAGAGAGATTCCCTTGCTGGTTTCAGACGCCGTGACGAATTCACACAGTCTAACCTGCGAAGACTCCTTAAGGAAACCTTTTGTGAACTGTTAATTCTGTCTGTGTTTAATAAACACCCTTTAACTTTATTCCTGTTTGTTGGTTGTGCATTTGGGTCCAAGTCTTGTGTCTCTGGTTCTAACAGTGTCAAATGGAAAAGAACACGAAAAACTGTAACTGTGAAGAACCACAAAATTTCCTTTTTTTTAAAGAAATTTTTTTTTACAGAAAAATCAGTTCAAATACATTTGCAAATGTATCGTAATTTCACAAATATTTTTCTATTTATGAGATTAACTGTTAATTTAAAGTTTAATACTGTAAAATAAATAAATAAATAATAATAAAACCAGATAAAATTACTGACGTTAACGGTAACAGAAGTATTAGTTCTGTCAGTTGAACCAGACTTTTGTTCATTGACAAATATCTTGTGTAATTACAGGAGGTTTCACAACAAAACTGTTGAATAAATGTATTTTTGTGAATGTATAACATGTATAAGCACTGATAACTGTCCAAATACAGTTTTTATCAGTGGATTGGACAACTGAGTCTCTGAAAATTATTTATATATATTATAGGGAATTGGATTGTTTTAATACATGTAAATATTCTTTATTAAACATTAAAAGTCAAAAAAAAATCTGCAAAATCTCATGTAAAGTTAGGGCAAAAAACTATATTTAATTATGGAAAATTACCATATTTTTATGAGATGGTTATTTTCCGTTATTTTGCAGTATTTTTTCAGCACCCCTGCTGCTGGAATAATACTGTTTTTTTTTTTGTTTTTTTTTTACAGTGTGGTCTGAATGTGGAACCTGAACTAAACAGATTGTTAATTTCTTCAGTTTAATTTTTGTATTTGACAAATTCATCCCAGGGGCCAGACTGGACCCTTTGGTGGGCTGGATTTGGTCCCCGGGCCGCATGTTTGACACCTGTGAGTTAATCCAGGAGTCTGAGTGAACATTTGTGCCAAAAACTGCACAAATCCAGACAAGTCCATGTGTTGATGAGAATCAGATGTCCAAACACAAAACAAAACCTGCTTCTTGTGTTCCAGCTCCAGGCTCAGAGGAATAAACCCAGCTCCACATTTGTTTGCATTTCTTACAGTGTAATCAGGCGTGTTTGTGAGGAGACGCACACAGCTTTGGGTCGCAGCAAAAAGGCAAAAGCAAATCAAAGCCTGGGTTGGAGGAGTTCTGCCACACAGGTGAGAGCGGGAAGATGTTTTGCATTTCCAATCTGTGCTTCAGGTAAACAAGCTGCCGCGGCATTAATGGAAAAAATGCAGAGGAGATGCATGAAGCAGCCTCCTGCCACCTGGATGGGACTCATCCACACATCCATATGTCGCAGCCCTGGCGGTGGAGAGCGGCTCCGGGGACACCCCACTAGTAGGATGAATGGGCTGTTGTTTGGAGGAGATGAGGGTCCAGATGGAGCACCAGAATTACACAAACACAAGCTAGTCTGGTCCTGATGAGAAAGGCCCACGGCCTGGAGCCTGAACAATATGAACATTTTCTACATGACTTATCACACTGTAAAAAATGATCAGTTGGCTCAACGTAAAAAATTGATGTAATAATTTCCATTAATCTTTTTAAGTTTGTCAACTTGGCAATGCCAGCAGACTTCTGCAGTTCAGTAAACTCTGTTACTTTAGTACAAACAACAGGATTTACTTTTTTTTCTACAAGCTTAATTAAGTCCAACCAACTGAATTTTAATTGTGTAAAAACTACTCCATTTAGTTAAACTGATTTATTGTTTTACTTTTATTCTACTCATAAATGTCCATACAAGTGTTACCGTAATTTTTTGAGTTGGTCTAACTTATTTCTGGACATCAGAACAAATTCCACAGAGAAATTCCAACTATGTAATCTAACCACACTGCCTATTACTCTATGCATCTTAATTTCTAGATCTGTCTACATGTTAATGTTTCAGTTATATAATGCTGTTGTCCCCATTCTATTAAAACAGTAAATTATATTTGTCAAGCAAAGAGAACTTAAATTGAACAGAATAACTGTCATCAATAATAAACAGTTCAGTTGTGGTTTGTCCTGTGGCTCTGACTCCTGCTGCAGTTCAATAAAAATACACAAACACAAAAAGGACCAGAAACATCAGCATGCACACATGAACTCCAAATGAACACCAACCCACAACCCTGAACCCCGGCACAGAAAAGAACACATTTACAATAATAGACCCAATACCCACAATGCACTGCAGCAAACACACCACAGTATAAACTACAATTTAAATTGGAAAGGAGCTAAATGTGTTTTATTCAGTCATTGAATAATTCAAACTACTGTTGCACAAACAAAGCTCAATTCTGTCAAACCTTAAAGTTTAGTTCAGTTCTGTGTAAAATCAGGTTTCTCCTTTTTTCTTCTTCTGTGTTTCCCTCTGTTTCTTGTGGTGGGTGTGGTCTGTCAGTCAAACCTGTCCAGGTCCGTCAGCTTTGAACTCAGCTTTAACAGGAAGATTATAAGAGTTTTAAACTGTACTAACTTAACATACTTCTGTGTTCAGTTAAAGGCACAAATGTGTGTTCAAAATCCAGATGTTATTAAGTTCAGACTGTTTTCCTTGTTTTTAATTTAGACCAAATGAATAAAATAACTGATGAGCTGATTTAAATGTGTACATGGAACAACTGAACTTTTTAAGCAGAAAAAGTTCTGGACTTTAAGTATAACTGACTAACCCCATGAATCATTTTTAGAGTGCAGCAAATGAAACATCCAGAATGAGGGATAAACAGAGTAGAATGTATACCTGTAACGTAGGTTGTACTGCTGGGACCTCACTGCATCCTGAAAACACTGTTTACTGCAGCTGTCACTTAAACCACAGGTGTCAAACATGCGGCCCGGGGGTCAAATCCGGACCACCAAAGGATCCAGTCCGCCCTGGGATGAGTTTGTGAAATGCAAAAATTATACTGGAGAAATTAACAATCAAGGATGTTCAAATCATTTTAGGTCAATTTAATCTAAAGTGGGTCAGAACCAGTGAAATACTATCAGAATAAACTATAAATAATGAAAATTTTTGTGTTCGTTTTAGTGTAAAAAAGTGAAATTACACTAAAAATGTATAATAACCTGAACAAATATGAAAAACCTGAAATGTGTCAATAGAAGAATGTGGAATTTTAAAAAATATTCTGCCTGTTATTAAATGTTTTATGTATTTGTAGATCCACTGTGATCTGTAAGTTGTGATGCACATGTGGAAATGATAAACTAAGGCGTAATATTCACTGTAAAAAAAAAAAAAAAAATCTGTAATTTAACAGAATTTTGTATCATGAAAAATAGAATGTATCGCAATTTCACAAATATTTCTTTTCTGTTCATGAGATTAAACTGTTAATTTAAAGTTTAATACTGTAAAATAAAATAAATAAATAAATAAATAAACCAGATAAAATTACTGACAGTTAACGGTAACAGAAGTATTAGTTCTGTCAGTTGAACCAGACTTGTTTGTTCATTGACAAATATCTTGTGTAATTACAGGAGGTTTCACAACAAAACTGTTGAATAAATGTATAGATCTGGTCTCAAACTGGACTTTCACACAATTTAATAAGTTTTTTTCCCTGATGATCAGTTTTTGTAAACTTCAATTAGATGAGACCAAAATCACACAAATGTCGATGCAAACTAAAGCCAAGTTGTGTTATGTGTGCTGAGGAATAGAATAGAATAGAACAGAATAGAATAGAATAGAACAGAATAGAATAGAATAGAATAGAATAATTGTATTGTATTGCATTGTACAATACAACAAAATGTATAATATAATAAAGAATAAAATTTATAGAGCACTTTTCTGTGAACACATACTCAAAGCGTGTACAGTACATTATTCATTCATTCACACTCTGGTTGTGGTAAACTACGCTGTAAAAAAAAAAAAAGAAAGACATAACAAACTAATATTCTGGCAGCTGGGCGCCAAAAAATACTGTTAAATAACAGAAAATACCATCTCATAAAAATACGGTAATTTTCCATAATTCAATATAGTTTTTTTGCCCTAACTTTACATAGATTTGCTTCTTTTTTTTTTTTTTTTTTTTACTTTTTGATGTTTAATAAAGAATATTTACATGTATTAAAACACTCCAATTCCCTACAATATAGATATAAATAATTTTCAGTGAGACTCAGTTGTCCATCCACTGATAAAAACTGTATTTGGACAGTTTATCAGTGCTTATACATGTTATATATTCACAAAAATACATTTATTCAACAGTTTTGTTGTGAAACCTCCTGTAATTACACAAGATATTTGTCAATGAACAACAAGTCTGGTTCAACTGACAGAACTAATACTTCTGTTACTGTTAACTGTCAGTAATTTTATCTGTTTTGTTTATTTCTTTATTTTACAGTATTAAACTTTAAATTAACAGTTTTAATCTCATAAATAGAAAAGACATATTTGTTAATTACGATACATTTGCAAATGTATTTTAACTGTATTTTTCTGTGAAAAAAGAAAAAAATTCTTTTAAAAAAAATGGAAATTTTTCTGGTTCTTCACAGTTCCAGTTTTTTTTCCTGTTCTTTTCCATTTTATCATGTAAAATCACAGTCTGTTTTGTGTCATTTAATTGATATTTTTCCTGTATCTGAAAAAAAACAGGAAAAATCTTTCAAATAAACAGTGAAAATTCAGTTAAATTTACAGATTTTTTTTACAGTGTACATCTGTACCACAGCTACAGGTCTGTTATTCCCGCGCTACAGCCCCTCCCACCACTTGTACACATTCATACACCAGGGTGAGCAGCACTGGAGGCGGGGACGGTGAGGTGGACACAGCAGCACTGGACCTGGGACAGAGCGGGATTTGAACCGCCAACCCTTCGGTTATTGGATGATCTGCTCCACCTCCTGAGCCACGGCCGACCCCTAATGTCAGAGCTCTGCAGTCGGCATTCACCTCACACACACACACACACAACACACACACACACGTACGCACACACACACACACACCACACACACGTACACACACACACACACACACACACACCACACTACGCACACCACACACACACACACACATGTCCACACACACACACACACACACACAAGCACACGCACACACGCGCGCACACACACACACACACACCACACGCAACACTTACGTACACACACACACACACACACACACACCCACACATGCACACACGCGCGCAACAACACAACACACACACACACGCACACACGTACGTAGCACACACACACACACACACACACACACACACACACACACACACACACACACACACACCACACACATCCACACACCCACACACACACACACACACAACACATCCCACACACACACACACACACACACACACACACACACATCCACACACAACACACACACACACATCCACACACACCACACACATGTCCACACACACACACCACACACACACATCCACACACACATCCACACACACACACATGTCCACACACACACACACACACACACACATCCACACACACACACACACCACACACCACACACACCATCCACACACCATCCCACACACACACACATGTCCACGACACACACACATGTCCACACACACCACATCACACACACATCCACACACACACACATATTTGTGACCGCTGTCCATGAGCTGGGAATTTAGATTTTGGGGGTGACGTAATAGTTAATGACATATTTTGCTGGAAAAGTCACATTTTCACAATATTATAATAAATGGTGATAAATTAGTAAAGTTAAACGAATTGAAAACTTATTTTAAAAGTCCCGACAAAAATAGTTCTATCTGTAAGGACTAAGCTTCTACATCTGCTACGTCCGATGCTGTAAAAAAAAAAATCTGTAACTGAACAGAATTTCAACTGTTTATTTTACAGAGGTTTTCCTGTATTTTTCAGATACAGGAAAATATCAGTGAAATGACAAAAACAGACTGATTTTACATGTAAAATGGAAAAGAACACGACCTAACTGTGAATAACCAGAAAATTCCATTTTTAAAAGAATTTTTTTCTTTTTCACAGAAAAATACAGTTAAAATACATTTGCAAATGTATCATAATTTCACAAATATTTCTTTTCTATTTGAGATTAAATTGTTAATTTAAAGTTTCATACTATAAAAAATAATAATAAAATGAGATAAAATTCCTGACAGTTAACCGGTAACAGAAGTATTAGTTCTGTCAGTTGAACCAGACTTGTTTGTTCATTGACAAATATCGTGTGTAATTACGGAGGTTTCACAACAAAATGTTGAATAAATGTATTTTTGTGAATGTATAACATGTATAAGCACTGATAAACGGTCCAAATACAGTTTTTATCAGTGGATTGGACAACTGAGTCTCACTGAAAATTATTTATATATATATATTTATAGGGAATTGGATTGTTTTAATACATGGAAATATTCTTTATTAACATTAAAAAGTCAAAAAAAAAAAAAAAGCAAAATCTCATGTATAGTTAGGGCAAAAAACTATATTTTAATTGTGGACAATTACTGTATTTTTATGAGATGGTTATTTTACAGTATTTTTTGGCACCCCAGCTGCAGGGATATTACTGTTTTTTCACTGTTTTGTTTGTTTGTTTGTTTTTTTACAGTGCAGTTTTACCCACAGTGTCCAACACTAACTATGGTTTTTCCACATATGTGTCGTACCAGTTTGTCCACACTACAACACACAAATGACTTCACTATGTTTTTAAAATGTGGATTATCTGGACAGAAAATAAAGAGGAAAATATCCACTGGAATCCTGGAACAGCTGCAAGTAACGTTCAGCATTATTCCATGTGATCTGCTGCTGCTTTAAAAACCTGACACGATTTTTTAAAAAGCTTGATATTTTTGTACTGTGTGAAACATGAACATATGAAAGATGTGAAATGTTTATATTCTGTTTGCGTATTGACACACTGAGGCAAATTCTGCGACAAATGTGTGACAATCAGGGAAAATATGTGATATATATTTATATTTTGTCACTTTTATCACTTTCGTAATAAGGTAAACATTCATTTTCTTATTTTCATCTTATTGCTTTTGCAAGAATAATAGAAAAAAATAAGAAAACATTGACGCATGAGACCTGCTGTTTGTTCTTTCTATTATATCTGAATATTTGAATCCTTTTTGGTTGAATGCAGTGTTTGTTTAGTTGTGTGTTTTATGAATCCGTGCAGAGGTTGTGGACCTGCACCATCTCCTCCATCACACTTACTGACAGTATAATGAGTGTTTCTGCCATTATTTTTCACAACAAATGCACAGACTGTGTTCATGTGGCGCTAACGTGGGCTGACATGAGCAGAATATCTGAGCAGCCCAGGTGCTGTTCTACCCAGCGGTAGATTTTGTGTAATTTGCTGCAGTGTTATTTACCTTCTCCTGAGTCTCGGCGTGGAGGAATAAGAGCTGCATATCAGGACTGTCACAAATCAGAGGCAGTGAATCCCTGACAGGCCATTACTGTCCGACCTTGTGAGTCCAAAGTTAAACACAAAGTGAATGAGATTACAAGTCTGTGCTGACAGTCGACACCACACTACATAAAAAAAAAACAGTGTGCACTATTAAAATACATCTAAATGTCCTGTACATGGTGTGGTGGAAAGGTTTCTGCTTTCAGATGTTCTCCGTGTAATTAAAAGGAAAAACACCTCCATGAATAATTCAGAAATGATGATGTGTTTACAGACCTGAAACTAACTGTTACTGCGTGGTTTACAATAGTCCCTTTCCACTGACCCTCAAAGTGCATGAATATAACTACAGTAGTGCATATAAATTTACCAAATGGAAAAATGACAATTTCACCAAAACTCTCATTTTGTGCTGGCAAGAGGTGGTTTTTCAGGCGTAGCGTAATTGGTATATCACATAAAACTGCAATGGAAAGACGTTTTTCTGCAACTAGAGTCACATGAATAAAAAAAATAAACGGATGTTGACGAGTGTTAAAACAATCGAAGAAGAAGAGTTTGAAAAGAAACATGGTGTGGTATGTGTGGACACAGCACACTGTAAAAAAAAAAAAAAAAAGTAAAAAAAAATGGTATTATTCCAGCAGCAGGGGTGCCGAAAAAATACTGTTAAATAACGGAAAATAACCATCTCATAAAAATACAGTAATTTTCCATCATTAAAATACATTTTTTTGCCCTAACTTTACAT
Source organism: Sphaeramia orbicularis (assembly GCF_902148855.1). NCBI lineage: Eukaryota > Metazoa > Chordata > Actinopteri > Kurtiformes > Apogonidae > Sphaeramia > Sphaeramia orbicularis. Next base: position 1,085,920 of record NC_043964.1, read on the forward strand.
GAGATTTTGCTTTTTTTTTTTTTTTTTTTTTTTTTTTTTACTTTTTTAATGTTTAATAAAGAATTTACATGTATTAAAATAATCCAATTCCCTATATATAAATACACACACACACACACACACACACACACACACACACATATATATATATATATAATATATTTATATATATATTATATATATAAATTTTCAGTGAGACTCAGTTGTCCAATCCACTGATAAAAACTGTATTTGGACAGTTTATCAGTGCTTATACATGTTATACATTCACAAAAAATACATTTATTCAACATTTTTGTTGTGAAACCTCCTGTAATTACACAAGATATTTGTCAATGAACAAACAAGTCTGGTTCAACTGACAGAACTAATACTTCTGTTACCGTTAACTGTCAGTAATTTTATCTCATTTTATTTATTTATTTATTTTTTACAGTATTAAACTTTAAATTAACAGTTTAATCTCATAAATAGAAAATAAATATTTGTGAAATTATGATACATTTGCAAATGTATTTTAACAATTTTTCTGCAAAAAAGAAAAAAATTATTTTAAAAATTTTATGGTTCTTCACAGTTACTGTTTTTTTGTGTTCTTTTCCATTTGACATGTAAAATCACAGTCTGTTTTTGTCATTTCATTGATATTTTCCTGTATCTTGAAAATTACAGGAAAAATCTGTTAAATAAACAGTGAAAATTCTGTTAAATTACAATTTTTTTTACAGTGCAGGAAACTGAATCAATTTTTAAGTTAGTACGGGATAGAGGGTTAATATATAAAAATAATAATGAATATATCTGTAAACCAAAACGATATTTACGTTCGTTGCCATGTTTATGGACTGACTTCTCATGTCATCTCATGATAATAAATTAATAAATCCTCGCATTTGTGATTTAATGGAAAAAACGACACTATGTACTTCTGGTTTTTCGACATTTAGTAAATATCGGTAAAGTTTTGTGCAGATGTCCAATGGAAAAGCAACTATTGACTAAAGGCAGTGAGGGCGTATAAGAAGAAATTATTCACCAATGAAAACGCTCCTATGTCAGGGGTGTCAAACCTGGGCCAGAACCGGCTCCTTTAAAGCAGGGGGTGTCAAACCTGGGCCAGAACCGGCTCCTTTAAAGCAGGTGTGTCAAACCTGGGCCAGAACCGGCTCCTTTAAAGCAGGGGTGTCAAACCTGGGCCAGAACCGGCTCCTTTAAAGCAGGGGTGTCAAACCTGGGCCAGAAACCGGCTCCTTTAAAGCAGGGGTGTCAAACCTGGGCCAGAACCGGCTCCTTTAAAGCAGGGGTGTCAAACCTGGGCCAGAACCGGCTCCTTTAAAGCAGGGGTGTCAAACTTACTTTAGTTCAGGGGTCACATCCTCCCAGTATGATCAGAAGTAAAATTAACTTTATAAATAATTTTACACTGGGGTGCCACTACACTGTAAAAAAATCTGTAATTTGACAGAATTTTCACTGTTTATTTGACAGATTTTTCCTGTATTTTTAGGATACAGGAAAATATCAATGAAAAGACAAAAGCAGACTGTGATTTTACATGTCAAATGGAAAAGAACAAGAAAAAACTGTAACTGAATAACCAAGAAATTTTTATTTTTTAAAAGAAATTTTTTCTTTTTCACAGAAAAATACATTTAAAATACATTTACAAATGTATCCTGATTTCACAAATATTTCTTTTCTATTTATGAGATTAAACTGTTCATTTAAAGTTTAATACTGTAAAAAAATATTAAAACCAGATAAAATTACTGACAGTTAACGGTAACAGAAGTATTGTTCTGTCAGTTGAACCAGACTTGTTTGTTCATTGACAAATATCTTGTGTAATTACAGGAGGTTTCACAACCAATATTTTCTGTCGATGATTGAATGGTTCAGGCTTTACAGGGTTCAGTTGTGTGAAGTTTAGTTCATTAACTTCCCTCTGATATTCTAATATTCGAGTGTTTTTCCTCCTCTGAATGGACAGATCTTAAAAACATGACACCGTTTAACAGAACACGCAGGAGAAAATGTCAGAGTGAAGGAGGCACAGACGAGGCTCTTCTCATCAGCTGACACCTGAAATGTTACCCAAAACAAAAAAAAAACAAAAAAAAGGCCAAAAGCGTAACCTGTGGGATATTCCCTGACGGCTGGGCTGACATTTACAGGTCCGGCTGACAGCAGGGGCGCCGGCTGTCGTTCATCCAGACCACAGAACCCAGACTGCTGACAAGTGAAGTGAACAGACAGACCTGGACTGGGTCCGGCTGATCAGGACTGGGGCTGGGTGGCAGCTCCATGTTCTGGAGGAGGAGGACGCTTGATTACAGACACTTTAATAAACAAGTAGGCGACATCTGAAGCGGAACATTTCCCCTGTCAATTAGATTGTGTCACACACAAACATCATCTGGGTCTAATAAAGCCTTAACCGTGGTCCTGATGGAGGGCACTGTGCTGTGACTGCTCCATAATAACCTCATCCCCTTCACCTGCAGCTGTGATGGACCCAGGGTGAACACCGACACTCTGCAAAACACTATTCTAAAAAATACACCTGGAGGCTTCTCAAACTCAAACCATGAAGGTGTTGAATCCGTCAGAGCAGGTTCTGCGTTATTTTAGCTTTAGGGCGAACTCAATGGAAGGTTAACATCTGGTCAAAAAAATTTAAATTACACCAAACTTATATTTTTTGGAAGGTAATTACTTATATTTTCAGAAAAATGTATTTGAAAGGAGAAAAAAAATGATAGGAGTTTTCTGAGTGAATGTTGGAAAGAGACATTTTTCTGCCGTTATTCTGGGTTCATTTAATAAAAAAGCTTTGACCAGTGAAACATCTGACTAGTTTTTTTTAAACTGAGTTTTAATTCAGCTGGAATGCCAAACGTTGTTCTGCTGGTATGATGGTTTTTACAGTTCAGGCATTCATTTCTATGGTTTTTTGATGGTTTATTACATAATGCACCAAATTATCACTGTTTTTTTCAGTGCTACACCTTCATTTTGTGATAACTGTAATATGTAATAAGTTATTACAAAATGTGTTTAAGAATTTTATCACAAAAGGCAGGGTTATTACATAATCTCTGCTATATTCAGAAAGTAACAATAGTCACTTTTCCATTGGACATCTGCGTAAAACTTTACCGATATTTACTAAATGTACAAAAAACAGAAGTACGTGGTGTCGGTTTTTCCATTAAATCACAAATGTGATGATTTGTTTATTTATTATCATGAGACGAGCACGAGAAGTCGTTCCATAAACATGTCGATGAACGTAAATATGGTGTTGATTTACAGATATATTCATTATTATTATATATTACCCCTTTATCCTGTACTATAAAAAAATGATTGGGTTTCCTTGTGTGTCCACACATACACACACATGTTTCTTCTTCTTCTTCGCTTGTTGTAACGTCCATCAACATCCATTTTTTGTCACGTCTGCTCCCAGATGTTAGTCTGGTCTTATCTGTCTTGTTCGTCTTGTCTGTCATTTCCTGTTTTATTTTGTTAAGTCCTCCTCATGTGTCATGTCTGGTGTCTTTACTTCCTGTTACTAATCTTCTCCACCTGTGTGATTACCTGTCTCCGCCCTGATTCGTTCCACCTGTGTCTCATTGTCTTCCCTCCCTCTTGTGTATTTAAGCCCTGGGTTTTCCCCTGTCCTGTGCCAGTTTTATTCTCCTTCGTGTGATACTTACCAGTGTTTTTTGGCTCCTGTCTGTCTGCCTGTTTTTGACCCGGACTGCCTTCTCTGACTCCTGCCTTTTGCCTGACCCTTGTCTGTGCCTCTGCCTCCAACGGTTCAGCGTGTGTTCGACCTTTTCGCCTGTTTAACCGGTACGTGAGCCTGCCTGTTCCCTGTGTCCTGTTGCCTTTCTGTGTATGACCTGGTTCTGTTACTGACTTCCCTCTGCTCCCCCCTAGTCGGATTCCCGACGTGTTTTACCGGTCCGAACCGTGGGGTTCCGTCTCCGGTCCACTTCATGAACCTCGTGAAGAACCCAGAACTCTGTGTCCTCAAGATTCAGTTTATTATCACTATCAGAGATTTGCCAGTTAACTTCATGTTTATTAAACACTGAACTCTTACGTCTGTCTCTGGGTCTTGCATGTGGGTTCAGTTTTCGTACTCAAACAATTACATTTTTTAAAATTCACCTGACTCTAGTTGCGGAAAAAAGCTCTTTCCATTGCAGTTTTGTGTGGTATACCATTTGCGCTACGACCGAAAAAACCACCTTTGGCCAGCACAAAAACTTTCAATTGAAAAATGAGACTTTTGGCAAAGTTGTTGTTTTTCCATTAGGTAAATTTTTATGCGCCAGTTATATTTGTGCAATTTGAGGGTCGATGGAAAAGCGACTAGTGTCATAAGGTTTGATTAGCTTTAGGTCCGTGTAAAGAAAAGGTCACATGATACTCACACACTTCACTTAAAGACCCAAACATCCACCAGTGAACAAAAGCATCTACTGATCAAAACTGTTTAAAACCTGCTGGTCCATGAACTCTGGCAATACATGTAAATATTGTATTGAGTGTCCAAAAAAGCACTATATGTGTGTGATGTATTATTAAATAATTGGTGTGAAATGCAGGTGTCTTTTCATGGTCACTGGATATGATGCATTTGGACAAATTTTTTGAAAAATGTAAAATTTGTCTTCATTTCTAATTGTCCATATTTGGATGGTTTATACCATGTAAATGGTTACAGATAATAATCTAGTTCCTACTGATCACTGATAGAAGTCATTTATGGAGTTTGAGTGAACTAGTTGAGTTCTCCTCCAGTGAACGTACGCCCACTTCTATTGGCAGATTGAAAACATAGACAGAAGCTGACAACCTCACACATTCAACAGGTTATTGGTTCTTGATAGAACATGGTGGGAAATACAGCTCCAGGGACATTGGAGCTATTTTTCATCCCATCATGATGTGTGCGAGAAACGTTTCCTCTGATCCAGAAGCTGATCACTGCCCTCTGACTGAAGTAGTTTGTGTTTATTAAAGTCATTTCTAACATGAGGTTGTGTCTTTAATATCTAAGTAAAGGGATTGATCCACAGAGGTGGAGAAACACTCATCTCTCCTGACATCAGGCTAACATGTTAACACCACAGTTGGAGATTATCTGCTGTGAGCTGCAGAAACACCGTCTGCTGTTTGAGACGAGCATCCAAGAGTCAGCAAACAAATGAACAAGAGCACACTCTGTGTTCCAGCTGTTTCTGCTTTGTGTCCAAACACTATCCTTCTGTGTGTGTTTGTTAAGCAGCAGCAAAGACACACACACACACACACACACACACACACCCGGAGCTGGCTGAAGAGCTGAGGCATCTGGGAGTTGGATTAAAAGCCATGACAGGGAGATGGAGGAAGGATTACGCTGCCTCCTCAGTTTGTTTACACGAGTTAAAAAAAAACGACTGAATGTGTCGACAACGTCTGCTCCATTATTGAAGAAATAACTGAGCAAACACCAGCGTTCGCACTGAGTCAAAGCAGATATTAGACGAAAGAAACAGTTTACTGACATCTGTAGAGGAAAGACGACTGAAGAGCAGCTTTGAGTTCTGCAAAATGGAAAAAACTACCACTGGACGACAGATTAGAGTCAAATATGTAGAAAAACTACCAATATACAATAAATTACAGTGAAATATGTCGAAAAAGCACTATAATAATAAAAATTCCCAAAAAAAACAACAATAATAATAATAATAATAATAATAATACTAAATATGTACACAGTGTAACATGTGAAACTAGTCTGTAAACCTGCTCAGTAATATTAAAACTCTTGTGATCAGATTGACTTTTATCTCTTTGCTTCATTGGTTTTAATAAAGCCTGTTTTTATTACACTGTTTAACTAAGTAGCAGAAATTTTGTTTCTCTACGACAAAAATGTATTTTAATATTTGCATTTTTTTCATCATGGCAACAGAATTCCTGCAGGAGGCTTCTGCTCGCTCTTCAGAACACTAGGGTGAATAATAATGAGAAGGTGAACGAGCCTCGTTGCCCATGTTTAATTATGTTCCAACGTGGTGGAAAACAACGCCGACGCTGTGTCTGAGGGCAGGGAGGGGCTGCAGGGTTTATCTGTCCCATCAGAGGGGGGGGCCTTCCATTTACATAAGCACATTTATTAGAAAAACAACCTGGACGGGGAGCTTTAGGGGTTTCCTGATGACAGTGAATGCAACAAGCAGATGTATTTAACCCTCAAAGACCCAAACAGCCACTGGCAACCAAAGCATCTACTGACAGAAAACCATTAATAACCTCTGAAGCACTAAAACTATCAATACATGGAAATAACTGATGTAAAATACAGCTTATCGTCTTTTCATGGTCATCAGATATGACCCATTCGGACGTTCAGAGGCTCCGTAGTTACCATGGAAACACCGTCATCTTCTCCAACATTGATTCACCGGTAAAACCCATGGAGTTGGATCAACGACAGTGGATGGACACACTTATTTTACATTCAGTTATTGATATATTTGCAAAAAAGTAACTTTTTTTTTCTCAACTTTAATCTGAGCTTTTATGAACATCTACATCAGGGCTGTTATGGTCATTTTAGTTCAGTTCCACATTCAGCCCAGTTTGATCACAAGTGGGCCAGACCAATGAAACATTAACAGTGAAAAAAGTAAAATTCTATTCTGATCAGGTTTACATCTGCAAAGTTTCCTTAAAAATCTGAATAACATGAACAACTTGAATTGTCTTAAGAAAAACAAGTGTAGTTTTACCAATATTCTGCCTCAGTTTATCAGTTTATCATTTACACATGTGCGTTACAATCACACAAAACATTTAGTAACAGACAGAATATTGACAAAATTGCATTTACTTTTCTTAAGACATTTCTGTTTGTTCATATTTGTTCAGGTTATTTACATTTTTTGTAAAAGTATAGTTTGGTAATGGAAACATTTTCATGTAATTTTACTTTTTTACACCAAAAAAACAAAGAGAAAATTTGGGGTTGTCATTATTTATAGTTATTCTGATCATATTTGACTGGTTCTGACTCATTTGAACTCTAATCAGACTGTATGTGTCTGTATGTGGAACCTGAATTAAAATGGTTTTGACTCCACTAATTGTTCATATCTTCAGTGTAATTTTTGCATTTCACAAATTCATCCCGCGGGCCGGATTTGGCCCCCAGGCCACATGTTTGACACCTGTGGTCTACATGATCAGTAAATGAAATACAGGATAATACCTGATTTTCACTGAAAAAATGCAAAATACAGGCCATAATATCATAATAAATGGTGATAAATCACTTTATAAAGACTATATACAGAAAAAAAATGTATTTGGGAACTTGGTCTGTATGGGTTAAAGAACACAAAATAAAAGGATGAAAATGTCAAATATAAATAATAGAAAAAAGTAATAAAAAACACACATTAATATAGAGAGAATAATGTATCTATAAACTGATGATAAACAGCTAATAACAAAATATATATTACAACAGCAGTAACAATCAGTCAGTCAAATTTGATTCATATAGCGCTAAATCATAACAAAAGTTGTCTCAGTCATGACACTTTACATGTACAACTGGTTGACAACAATAAAAATGTAAATTTAAAAGCAGAAATATGTGAATGTGTGTCAGAGTGAAACAAATTAAATAGAAATGTATAAGAAAATAAATTAAAAACTCATAATAGATTCAGGTTTTCATTGATTGTGGCTTAAAAAGGTTCAAGATTTTACAATGTTTACTGTCATTATGTGCACATCATAAAATATGGACAGGTAGTTCTCAGCTAAGAAGGTGCAGACTTAAATACTCAGATAAAATATAAAACACACGATAAGAATATGGACACCGTATGCATAAAAAGAAATGTAAAAACAGTTCTGAAGAGCAGCAGAGAAGTATAAAAAGTAATGCTAAACGAAAAAAAACTGGAGTTTTTCTTTCTGTTGGAACTAAAAGTGGAAGACTCATAAAGCTGCACATTGATTATTTGATATTTCATCGCATGCATTTTATTCATGAGCGTTGGAATTCTTTGAAAATTGGGTTCAGACGCTGGTGTTCGTCCCGTGGAGCCGTAGATCTGCACAGGATCAGCACTGGAATGACTGTGGTGTTGAGTTTTTACGAACTTTCAGAAGTGGCAGCAGTGAACAAATACAGACCAGCTTCCATATGAGACGCACCAGCCCCTCGTATTAAAGGAGGACCAGGGGGTCAATACTGGGGTCACATGTCCATACAGTCTGATCTGCCAACAAATATATCCATAGTTTTATTAAAACATGTAGAAGGAGTCCTCCAGCTCTGTACTTCTATTAAAGACCACTTTAATGGACATGGAAGTTGGAGACAGTTTTTAGGACAAAGTTACATCTGAAAAGCCTGAGAACAGACTCCAGACTCACTACAGCGCAGGTGTCAAACATGCGGGGGCCCGGGGGCCAAGTCTGCCCCCCGCCAAAGGTTCCATTCCGGCCCTGCAGGATGAAAGTGCATAAATGAACCTGAACAGTCCAGGTTGAACAAGTCCTTTTGGTTCAGGTTCCACATCCAGACCAGTGTGATCTACAGTCAAAAGAACAACACAATAACCCAGAAAGAATGACAAACACACATCTACTGTGAAAAATTATGTGGAAAAAATGTAAGTGAAAAAAATCGCATTACACTGTGAAAATATTGACATTTACAAAAGTATTCTTTCAAAATAAAACACAAATAAATCCATAAATAAAAACACAGATGAACAACCTGAACTGTGCAGTTTGAACAATATTCTGCCTGTTCCTAAATGTTTGGTGCATTTATGGATCCACTGGGATCTGCAGTTGTGTTCAGAATAACAGATGGAATATTGGAGAAACTGTTCACATTTTAGTTCAAACTCCAACATTTGAACAATATTCTGTCTGTTCCCAAATGTTTATGGAACACTGTGTGGAAATGGACATGTAGAAATAAGAAGTCCAGGCAGAAGAGGGTTCAAATTCCACTGATTTTTCAAATGAAATTTCTGTTTTTTCAGGTTATTCGCATCTTTTCCGTAAAATGTAAATAGTTTTATAATTTAATTGGGTTTTTTGTACCAAAACAAACAGAAAAACTTGGATTTGCTATTATCTATAGGTTCTTAAGTCATTATTTTACTGGTTCTGGCCCACTGCAGATCTAACTGGGCTGATTATGGAACTGAACTCAAATGAGTTTGACAGCCCTGCTCTACATCATTCTTTATATCTTCAAATAATACAGAAAAATGTAGCGTTGGGCATGTCTGTCTGTCTGTCTGTCTGTCTGTCTGTCAGCATCTTATTTATGGAACAGTAACCCATTAGATTCATTTCTTCTGAACCTGATTAAACTGATCAGTTTCAGTTTGAAGAACATGTACGTGAACTGTCTGAAACGTCCTGGTTTCCTACATGATTGCATCATAAAGTGCTGCTGTTGTTGTGATGTAAACTGGAAAAAAAAACAACACAATTTTACCAAGTGTATTTTTCACATTTCAAGTCAAAATGTCTCATCACACTTAAAGAGGAACTTTTCAGTGAGATATAAGAATTTATTTTCAGACAATAGATCTTGAAAATCTTATTTCAAGAAATCTTACAAAGATAATTTTCACTTGTTCCATTGGAAGATCTTTTTTGATTAATTCAAGCAAAAAAAAAAAAAAAATCTTGACTTAAGCAAAAAAGAATGTAGCTTGAATTAAGGAAAAAATGTTGAATTAAGCAAAAAAAAAAAAAAAAAAAAAAAACCTTGAATTAAGTAAAAAAAAAATTTAAAAAATGTTGAATTAAGCAAAAAAAAAAAAAAAAAAAAAAAAAAATTGAATTAAGTAAAAAAAAAATAAATGTTGAATTAAGCAAAAAAAAATGTTGAATGAAGTAAAAAGCTCTTGCATTAATCAGTTTTAAGGCATACAGTGGTGGAAAACGTTTGTGTCCCATGAATTTGTGCTATATTACATGAAGAACGGCTCTTAAGTCATTGAACTCCTTCTGCACATGCTCACTTCCACTGAAGTTAGAACTGGACGTTTCAGCAGGTCATGAAAAACAACCAGGACGTAATATGTTCAAACTGTCACCAAATCTGTTTTGTAAGTTTTTTTCTTGTTAACACTAAACATAAAAAATGATCATTTCCATTCATACGCCTGTCTGATGCAACTGCAACTTTAGAAAAACAAAACAGATTTTCTACAAATATTTTGTAAAATTGTATTTATTTATTTATTAGGTTAGATTATTAGGTTTAATGTGGTTTTGTCTCTTTGTTCAGGTGTATTTAAAAAAAAATTAAATAATGAAGAAATGTTTTCAAATCCCTCTTAACTTCAGAATGTTTAGTGAAAAATATAATGAATTTAAGTGAGTTTCAGTTCTTTGTTGTTTTTCCATGGTGTCTGCACATTATCACACCATGCTGGAACTTCACGTACACAACGTTTTAATGCAAATGTCGTCTTTGGTCGTGTTGAAGGTGCACAGACGTCTTCAGACTGACACAGTTACCGTGATCGTGTGTAATCTTTATTTATTTTCACCATCTGATACTTGAACAGTTTTACAACAAACAGTGACTTTCTTCACTTTTAAAATGTTCTTTTAAGATGAAAAACGTGTGTAAATGATGGATTAATTCAAAAAATGACTGGTCTTCCACTGCTTTAGTTCAACAGAAGCCTCATTTGTCCAGTTGTTCATGACTTTAGTCCATCCCACCTAAATTAATGTCATTTACAGTGAAAAACCCATCATCTCCACCTCCTAACCTCCTCAGAATCAAACCAAACAGTGTAAAGACGCGTCCGTCTGTAGTGAATGTGGACGAGTTGGACTGCAGATGTCACAGCCACGTCGACTGTCACTTTATAAAACATAAATGATTAAATCTGACGCAAGCGTGTGAAGTAAAGAACAGAAAGGCACTGGACTGTTCCTTTAAGGGTCATGTTCACCCTTTTTTTAAATTCAATTTTGATATAAAGATTTCCAAAAGCTGAACCTTGGAAGTGTTTAGAGATAAAGTCATCCTGTAAATGAGAAAAGTATTGGGTTTAGCAGCTGTTTGTCATCAAATTAAAGTAACACTTCAGTGACTGAACTTAAGACTGACTAAAGCAGCTCAGGACGACGCTTTGAAACTGGATTTTCTTCTTCACTTTGAATAGAAACATGCCCTGAAATGGTGTTAGGACTGAAGGGGCACATGTCTGCCATCTACTGGTGGGAGGTGGGAACAAGCTTTGGTAACTTTCATTCAGTCCCAGCAAAAGGCATTTTTGTCCTCTGGAGGGGACACGAGTTTAAGAGCTTTACTGAGAAAAAAAAAAAAAACGCTGTCAACTGCAAAGGACATTCTATAAAAATTTGAAAAATGCATCTGAAAAAAACTGTTGCATTGTGTCGTTTCCAATAAAGGCAATTATTTAATATAAGACGTATCATATTGTTATGTATTGAGCATATTGGGGTTATTGGCCACTACTGCCACCCATTGTCGTGTGTAGGCATTACGCTATTCACTGTCCTGGGTACGTTGTGTAGAAAACAAATAAAGCAGGCACATGTTGCTCCCTGTTCCCGAGCTGAACTGTTCCGTTCATTCATGTTGTATGAAGTATAAATTGAGGAAATACACAGAAGATACAACAAAGTGGCGACGAGGATTAACGGCATCCACGTTTGTTTTCCGGAATTAACTGACCGAGCTGGAATTTTGGCAGTGACGTTGGAAGGCTAACAGGCTGAAAAGCTAGCTTCACCATCCGGAAAAGTCAAAAAGGTGCATGTCTGCATAAACGAAGGACTTGTGAGTACTGTTAAGCTAACGGGAGCTGCTACTAAAGACATTAATTTACGGACGAGCTAAAATGTCTGGGATTATCGGCAGCATTGGTCCGTTTGATGAAAATGCAGAGCAGTGGAGCTCTTACACGGAACGATTTGAGTGTTTTGTGGAAGCTAATGACATCGAAGATGAAAAAGTTGTGCCGACATTTTTGACCGTCATGGGACCGAAAACATTCAACTTGGTACGTTGCCTTGTTCAGCCAGAAAAACCCGGGAACGAAACCTACGACAGCTTAGTTGCTATATTAGCTGCCCACTTCTCACCTAAACCCTTGGTTATTGCCGAACGTTTTCGCTTTCATAAGAGAATCAGAAGAAGGGGAGTCGGTGACGGTGTTTGTGGCTGCGCTAAAAAAGCTTGCGGAGCACTGTGAATTTAAGGATGTGTTAAACGACACCATCAGAGACAGGCTTGTATGCGGGCTGAGGAATGAAGCAACACAGAAGCGTCTGCTAACTGAAAGTGCGCTTACTCTGGATAAAGCTATCGAGATTAGTGTGTCAATGGAGCTAGCCAGCAAGGAGGCTCATCAGCTTAGCACGAATGGAAAAGTGTACAAGGTCTCCACCGAAGGACAGAAAGGTCAGCACAGATGTTATCGCTGTGACAAAACAGGACATTTTGCTGCAGAGTGTTGGAGCAAGGATGTGAATTGCAAAAAGTGTGGCAAAAAGGGACACATTGAACGTGCATGCAGAAGCAAAGGACCACAACAAACTAAGAACACAAAACAATGCTACACCACACCAAAGCAAAAGTTCAAGAAAAGACATTCTGTACACAATGTTCAGCAAAGTCAGGCTCCTGTGGACAGCGCCTCATCGGATGAGGCTGCAGTGTATGTGCTGTCAGTGACCGGAGGAGTAGAGGGATACTGGGTCTCTCCACTGCTGGATGGAAAGCCAGTGCGCATGGAAATTGACACAGGCTCAGCAGTCTCCCTGGTATCGGATGCAGTTTACAAGAAAACTCTACAGTACCTTCCTTTACAACCATCCAGCCTCATCCTGAGAACGTACACCGGTGAGCCAGTGCCAACAAAAGGAGTCATCAGTGTCACAGTCCAGGTAAATGGTCAATCGGCTAAGTTGCCCCTGTATGTGGTAAAAGGGAACTTTCCATCTCTGCTCGGACGCGCCTGGCTAGAGGAAGTCATACTGGACTGGCCTGCAATCCGCAGGCTGTGCAGAGGAGATATTGGCCTGACAACAGTGCTTGACAAACATCCTGATGTGTTCAAGGAGGAACTGGGAAGCATGAAGGAAATCACTGTCAAACTGAACATCAAACCAGACAGTAGACCGAAGTTTCTGAAAGCCAGACCTGTTCCTTATGCAATAAGACCAAAGGTGGAAGCAGAGCTGGACTCCCTGGTTAAGAGTGGTGTGCTGGAACCAGTCAGCCAGAGCGACTGGGCGACTCCAGTTGTACCAGTTATAAAAAAAGACGATTCAGTGAGGGTCTGTGGGGATTTTAAAGTGACCTTAAATCCCGTACTGGAGGCTGAACAATATCCGCTTCCTCACATTGACGATCTGTTCACAGGTTTAGCTGGTGGACAAAAATTCAGCAAGATTGACCTGAACCAAGCCTACCTGCAGATGAATGTGGATGAGAAGTCGAGAGAGTTACTAACAGTAAACACTCACAAAGGCCTTTTCAGGTACTGCAGGCTACCATTTGGCATAACTTCTGCTCCTGCCCTTTTTCAGTGTGCGATGCACCAGACACTGAGTGGACTGTTGGGTGTTCAGTGTTATCTGGATGACATCCTGGTCACCGGAAAGACTGACGAGGAACATCTGAAGAACCTGGATGCCACGCTGCAGCGCCTGGCAGAATATGGACTCAGGGTGCGCAGATCCAAATGTGAGTTTTTCCAATCTTCAGTGGAATACTTGGGGCATGTGATTGACTCTAAGGGCTTGCACAAGGCTCCATCCAAGGTTAAAGCGATTGTGGATGCACCAGCCCCCCAAAATGTAGGTCAACTAAGATCATATCTGGGACTGCTCAACTATTATGGACGTTTCATCCAAAATCTGTCATCTTTGTTGAAACCACTCCATCAGTTGCTGTGCCATGACAGAGCCTGGAAATGGACTGAGCAGTGTGAGCAGGCGTTTCTTCAGACAAAAACGGCATTGCTGGAGTCTAATGCTTTGACACATTTCGATCCAACTCTACCCATACAACTCGCCTGTGACGCTTCCCCTTATGGAGTTGGGGCAGTTATTTCACACATAATGCCTGATGGTGGAGAGCGCCCCATTGCATTTGCTTCACGCACACTCAGCGCAGCAGAGAGCAAATACGCACAAATTGAACAAGAAGCACTGGGAATTGTGTTTGGTGTCCGGAAGTTTCATCAGTATCTTTTTGGGAGGAAATTCATTCTTCTGACCGACCACCGCCCCCTCACTACAATCTTCGGGCCATACACTGGAATTCCACCATTGGCAGCCAGTCGGATGCAGAGGTGGGCCTTGATGTTGTCAGCTCACTCCTACGACATCAAATATTGAAGGTCGGAGCAGCACGCAAACGCAGATGGCCTCTCTAGGCTACCCCTACCAGAAAGTCATGTTGGATCACAGCAGGCTGACATCTTCTACTTCAGGCAGGTGGAGGACGCACCTGTCACCTCAGCTCAAGTGAAACGCCATACCAGAAATGATCCAGTGCTATCAAAGCTGTTGGACGTAGTTATTAAAGGAGAGCGTGGAGATCTCCCTGAACTGAAACCTTACATGGCCAGACGAAATGAACTGTCTGTGCAGGGGGGATGCCTCTTATGGGGACGCAGAGTGATTATTCCACCAGTTTTGCAAAAAAGACTGCTACAGCAGCTACACACTGGCCACAGTGGCATGGTTCGCATGAAAGAGTTAGCCAGAAGCTACATTTGGTGGCCGGGACTTGACGCACAGATCGAAGAGACAGTTAGAACATGTTCATCGTGCATGCTAATCAGCCGCATGCCACAACCAGCCCCTCTCCATCCATGGGATTGGCCAGCGGAACCCTGGCAACGTGTCCATGTGGATTTTGCTGGTCCTTTTGAAGAAAGGATGTTTCTGATAGCAGTGGATGCACATAGTAAATGGCCAGAGGTGTCCATAATGAGATCTACAACGACAGAGAAAACCATCGAGAAACTTGGTGAAATGTTCAGTCGATTTGGCTTTCCTGAACAACTCGTGAGTGATAATGGACCTCAGTTTATCTCACAAGAATTTGAGAGATTCCTTGAGATCAATGGAGTACAACACATCCGCTCTGCCCCATACCACCCATCCACCAATGGAGCAGCGGAGAGATTTGTCCAGAGCATGAAACACTCTTTGAAAGCTTCACAGGGACAAGGCTCCCTCCACCAGCGACTGAACAGGTTCCTGCTGTCCTATAGAAACATCCCTCACTCAACCACAAGGGTTGCTCCAGCAGAGCTTCTCATGAAGAGACAGCTTCGCACCAACCTTGATCTTGTGAAACCGCCGAAGACCAAAGACGTTGTCTCTCGGAGACAGCAGGCTCAAGTTGAGAGACGCAGTCGAAGTAGTAAAGACAGGATTTTCCACCCAGGTCATCCAGTACTGGCTCGTAACTATAACAACGGTCCAAAATGGATTCCTGCTACAGTCATAGCACAAACAGGCCCAGTGTCATACACGGTTAAGACCACCACAGACATTGTGTGGAGGAGACATGCTGATCAGCTGCTTCCTGGAGCTACACCGCCTGTGGAAACATCACCAGGTCGTGCTGAACCAGCAGAGCAGACCAGTTCAGCCCAACCCACACTCACTCCGGACCGACCGTGTGCCAGAGAGCCTGAATCTACTGCACCTATTTCTTCAACTCTCCAAGAGTCTGAACTGTCACCACCATCCTCCATGACGTCTGTTCCGGGGACAGCCACAGTGGCTCTGCCGGATGGCAGAGCTGTCCGTCGATACCCTCTAAGAGAACGGCGGCCTCCTCAACGCCTTAATCTGTAGTTAGTGACTTACCCTGAAGAACAGGGCAGAATAATCCCTGGGGTAATGTCAGGGTCTGAGCAGTCTACCTCATTCCCTTAGTTAGAAAAAAAAAAAAAAAAAAAAAAAACGGGACATTTGGGACATTCATGTTGTGAAATGTTGCATTTTGGTTATGCTGACTGAATAGTTAATATGAGAGATGGCATGGCTATATGCTTAACATATGTGTTTGTGATTATATGATTTTGTGGAATTGGTTGCAGTTATATGGTAACATGCAATACATTTTAGTTGTCACTGAGATACTTAGTCATTTATACTAATGCCATTATACTCTATTTCTCAGCAACATTTCTAAGTTGTGGATGCAACTTGTTTACTAAGTGGGGAGGAGTATGTTATGTATTGAGCATATTGGGGTTATTGGCCACTACTGCCACCCATTGTCGTGCGTAGGCATTACGCTATTCACTGTCCTGGGTACGTTGTGTAGAAAACAAATAAAGCAGGCACATGTTGCTCCCTGTTCCCGAGCTGAACTGTTCCGTTCATTCATGTTGTATTAAGTATAAATTGAGGAAATACACAGAAGATACAACACATATGTTCAATGGAAGTTGAATGTGTGGCTTTAAGTCTTGCTGTAAAATGTCAGATGACCATCATAATTCACACATCATGAACCAAAATGGAAAAGAAAAAATGAAATATTACTAGTTGTTTTTCTTGAAGAACATTTGTTTTTGCAGATCTAAGTTGTTATATTCTGATGTATAATTCTAACTGTCTCTGACTGTCTAAACTGACTTTTTAACTGACTCATAACTGACTTCTTTCTTTTAAATCAAGCTTTGTATTAACTTTTTCAAACCTCAACCCTTCTTTTTGGTAAGTTCTTCATTTCTCCTGGTTTGGTCCGTCCATCTGAAACAGAACTGGTGAGTTAATTTGAATTATGCGACCCCCACCCCACCCCCACCCCCCCCGGTAGCAGCCTAAATGCAGTAGTCCAGAGCCTCCTGTGGTCCAAAAATCTGTAGAACACACAGCTTTTTGTCCAGATAACCGGAGATTTAGAGTAGCAAGGTGGTTTAAAGATAACAAAACTGGGGCAGTAGTTCATTAACCAAAATTAATTGTGGTTTTTGAGATTTACTGCTTGCTTCGTGTTTACAGTAAAAAAAAAAAAAAAAAAAAAAAAGTCAACACTTGTACTTTCCTGGTCCTCTGGAGGATGTTGCAACTTTGGCGCTTAAAGGGTTAATAGAGCAGCAAAACTAAACAGACATCAGATCAGATCAGATGTTTGTTTTATTTATCTGGATGTCACTTTAGTTGAATCATTCAGACCCTCAAACCAGACCAATTTAAGGAGAAAAAAAGCGATTTAATAAGATCACAGCCTCTGATAAATCGACTGTTTTTGGTGCAACGTTGCCCTGAACTTTCCTCTCATCTTTTACCTGTCGACTCAGTCCATAAGCAGCAGAGAAAATCACCTCAGCACCAGACTCCTCCTAATAAATGTCTGTATATTTTATGGGCGAAGGGGGCTGTTCTTAAATTCAGGAAATGTAAACGGATCTGTGAAGGTGAAAAATGAGCCAATACCCGTCTGGAGCAGCCAAGATGGAAAACCTGCTGCGTTTTACAACCACTGATGGAAATGCACGTCACATCACACCAGACGTGTTTCTGAGAGGTTTCAAGTTTTTGTTTTTGCATTTCATCTCATCACTGCTGCCATCTCCTTTCTATATATGTATCCAGTCAGTTAACCCAGAAAGACCCACAGCTGCTTTAGTGACAGATCCCAAATCAGTTTTTCCTCACCTTTCACCTTCTTTAAGTGATTTATCAACATTTATTATATTATCCTCTGTATTTTGTGCTTTTTCAGTGAATATAATGTATTTTCCTATATTTAATTTACTAATCATGTAGCTCAGGGGTGTCAAACGTACGACCCATGGGCCTAAAGGTTCCAATCTGGCCCTCAGGATGAATCTGTACAAAAAATGACACTGAAGATATTGACAGTGAAGTGTGTCAAACTCATTTTAGTTCCAAACTCCAACAATATTGAGTTACGAAATGTTTTCTGCCTTTGTAGATTCACTGTGCTCTACATATAATGAATATAGAAAGGATAAGTTGGGGAATAATAATGTTAAATTACAGTTATTTTCCTTTAGAAATTTCAGGTTTTTCTTTTACCTATTTGTGAAAAGATAGTTTGTTAAAAAAAAAATTATTTATATAAACCTAATTTCATTTACTTGTTTGCATTTGAAGAGAAAAATTTGCAGTTCACATTTGCATGTGGGGGCGGGGTTTGTTGTACCTGGAACCCCTTGTTCTGTTATTATTGTACTGCTCTGACCCACTTGAGGTCATATTGGGCTGAATGTGGCCCCTGAATTAGATGAGTTTGACCCCCCTGATGTAGATCTCCTTAAAAACTCAGACTGTAGTTGAGGGTTGTTATATTAGACACAGAAAAAAGGGACTTTTTCAGCAAATACTTCATTAACTGAGCATCTCCATCCACCTGGTTTTACTGGTGAATCAATGTTGTAGAAGATGACGGTGTTTCCATGGTAACTATGGAGCCTCTGAACATTCAAAGGCGTCATATCTGATGACCATCAAAAGATGACAAACCAGGGTTATTATCGTTAACGAAAACTAACGAAATGACGAAAACTAGAAGTGAAGAAACATTTTCGTTAACTGAAATAAAAACTATAATTAAAAGAAAAAAACAAAACTAACTGAAACTGTATTGTGTGTTTACAAAACTAACTAAAACGGATAAAAATTATGGATAAAATTCCCTTTGTTTCCATCTTTGTAAATGTCGGATTGATATGAAAGCGATTTATTTTGCTCAAGCAATTTTCTGTGCTGTCTCCATACGACACTTTTTGCTCCGTCACTTGTGTTCACTTGTGGTTTCCAGTCGTCTTCTGGTCCCCACTCTACCTGGAAACATGGAGACTAAAGCAGCAGAGTCCTGTCTGGGATTGATTTGAATAGGAGCACAGAGAAGAAGAGAAAAGAGACCACTGAACTACAACTGAACTACAACTGAACTACAACTGAACTACAACTGAACTACAACTGAAGTACAACTGAACTACAACTGAACTACAACTGAACTACAACTAAACTACAACTGAACTACAACTGAACTACAAATAAACTACAAATAAACTACAACTAAACTACAACTAAACTACAACTGAACTACAACTGAAGTACAACTGAACTACAACTAAACTACAACTGAACTACAACTGAACTACAACTGAACTACAAATAAACTACAAATAAACTACAACTGAACTACAACTAAACTACAACTAAACTACAACTAAACTACAACTGAACTACAACTAAACTACAACTGAACTACAACTGAACTACAACTGAACTACAACTAAACTACAACTAAGCATTTAGAAAAAAATGAAAACTGATAAAAACTATCAAACCTGCTCTAAAAACAAATAAAAACAAACTGAATTAAAGGGGAAAAAAAGTCCAAACTAAATCAAACTAAACTAGAATGAAAAATCCAAAACTCTTAGAACCTTGGGACAAACTGCATTTTCTAGCAGTTATTCACATGTGTTGATAGGTTTAGTGGATCACAGGTTATTAAACAGTTTGGATCAGTAGGTGGTTTTGGTCGATGGTGGGTGTTTGGGTGTTTATGGCTTAAACTAAAACTACTGAACATATTGAATCCTACTCTTCTGGCTGCAGTTTTTCCTTCACTACAGGAGTTTCTAAAAGTTTTTCATCTGTCGCCTCAGACTTTCATCCATTGTTTATCAGGGACTGAAGCTCGGTTATTGTAACATCTTCTCTGACTTCATAAAAACAGACTCGTCCATATTCGGCTGTGTTCTGGAGCTGCCCTTCGCATTTCTATGTAGAACATATTTCATATAGAGGCTGTTCAAGGAGCCTCAAAGGGCGAAAGCATCAAACCTTTGAAAGAATGGAAAGTTTTTAGAGGAAAGTTGAAAGTCAAATGGAGCTGCATGGTCGTTCAGGCACAGATTCAGAGTCTAGTCTGAGTATTCCATCTGAGATCACACCAAGCACCAAACATTTTAATATTATTCTCCTGTATGTAATGAGTGGATAACCCATAAAGACCCAGAGCTAGTTTTGGGACAGTTCCCAAATGATTTTTTTTCTCTTTATTTAACCCTTTCATGCATGAATTATGAAAATAAGTATCTAGATTTTTTTTTAGATTGATTTTATTACTCAAAATTAGGCTAAAACTGGAATGCATTTTGATTTTTTTTTTTTTTTTTTTTTCTAATGGTTTTATTAAGACGATATCTACACTCCTAAGAACCAGGAATACAAGTTTTGGCTTTTTATTTATTTATTTATTTATTTATTTATTTATTATTAAATAATTGCCAGCATGATGCAACAGTTTTTCAGATGCATTTTTTTTTTTTTTAATGACATGTCCTTTGCGGTGGACAGTTTTCATTTATTTATTTATTTACATACATACATATATAAAGCAGTGAAACTCT
The DNA here is from genome assembly GCF_902148855.1 of Sphaeramia orbicularis. Lineage (NCBI taxonomy): Eukaryota > Metazoa > Chordata > Actinopteri > Kurtiformes > Apogonidae > Sphaeramia > Sphaeramia orbicularis. The sequence goes on from NC_043964.1 coordinate 1,106,391, forward strand.
TGTCCACATACATGAACAGTAAACCCATATCTGGATCTTAGGAGGTTAACTGTATGAGATCACAGAGCAGTCCAAACTCTAAAACTAAGATGATCCTTTTTTCATTGTATTACTTAGGCTCTACAGAGGCTGTGGTTTGGAGAATATTGCCTTGTAACCCTTTGGAAAGTGAACTTCAACTGTGTGTCCATAAATGTGGATGTTATGCATGAAAGGGTTAACATTTCTTAAGTAACTTATCACCATTTATTATAAAATTATCCTCTGAATTTAGCATTTTTTTTAGTGGAAATCAGGTTTTTTCACATATTGAATTCACTGATCATGTAGATGTTCATAAAACCTCCAATTAAAGTTGGGGCTTATTACATCGAAAACAGAGAAAACTGAAGAAAAAGTGACTTTTTCAGCAAAATCTCTCATTAACTGAACATAAACCCAGTGTCTCCATCCACTGTCATTAATCCAACTCCATGGGTTTGACTGGGGAATCAATGTTGTAGAAGATGACAGTGTTTCCATGGTAACTACAGAGGCTCTGAACGTCCAAATATGGTCATATCTGATGAGCATGAAAAGACAAAGAACTGTATTTTACACCAATTATTTACATGTATTGATAGGATTAATGGATTAATTAGTAATTTCAGTTTTTTTATGTTTGTTCAGGTTTTTCACATTTTTTAAAAGATAGTTTGCAGATGTAAAAGCTGGGGCACTGTGTGTGTGTGTGTGTGTGTGTGTGTGTGTGTGGGGGGGGGGGGGGGGCAGCATTATAGGGTTAAGAAAAGTTTAATAGGGAGAAAAATCTTTTTGGGAACTGACACGAAGGTAACACCAGGTCTGTATGGGTTAAAAATAACGGATCTGGACAATACTGCAGCATGATAGATTAAAAAAAGTATGTAAGTGTTCATGAACGGCCAACGTTAAATATTAACTTGATAATGTGTTACTGCTGATGGAAAACAGAAGTTATAAGACAAATAATTGAACCAGAGAGCCAACCACATTCAAAGTCCAGCTGGAATAAAGACTGTGAAGGTGAGAGGACCTCCGTTGTCATGGTTACAGCAATAGATGCTAATGATCATGTCCACTCCTCTTCCCTCGGTTCGTTTCCTGTCTTTAAAGCTCAGTTTGACTGATTATAATGATCTAAGATGAAGCTTTAACACCCCGATGATGAGAAAATGACTCCAATGTCCGGACTTGAAAATGAAATCTGGACTGGAACTCTAATCTGTCAGATCTGTCCGATACAAACTTCAGTGGATCCTCTGAGCTGTGACCCACTTTGTATTACATCACCAGCATCAGTAATCCCATTTACAGTAACACACTGAGAGTAATCTGTGGACGCTCTGGTTTCTGACAGATCACACACAGAGGCAGCAGGAGGTGAAACAGCAGTAAAAGAACAAGAGAAGAAGAAAAAACAGCACCACGGCAACGGAAAACACATAGGAGACACAAACACATGAACAAAGGATCAATAACTGTTTGTTTATTTATTTAGAACGCGCAAAGAAACAAAATAAAAACAAAACAAAAAACATGTAAATGAACAGAACCTGTCTTCAGCACATACAAGTCTGAATTTAGCTAAAGGAGTAGAAGAAGAAGAAGAAGAAGAAGAAGGAGAAGGAGAAGAAGAAGAAGAAGAAGAAGAAGGAGAAGGAGAAGAAGAAGAAGAAGAAGAAGAAGCAGAAGGAGAAGAAGAAGGAGAAGAAGAAGAAGGAAGAAGAAGAAGAAGAAGAAGAAGGAGAAGGAAGAAGGAGAAGAAGAAGAAGAGAGAAGAAGGAGAAGGAGAGAAGAGAAGAAGAAGAAGAAGAAGAAGAAGGAGAAGGAAGAGAGAAGAAGAAGAAGGAGAAGAAGAAGAGAGAAGGAGAAGGAGAGAAGAAGAAGAAGAAGGAGATGAAGGAGAGAAGGAGAAGAAGAAGGAGAAGGAAGGAGAAGAAGAAGAAGAAGGAAAGAAGAAGAAGGAGAAGAGAAGAAGGAGAAGAGAAGAAGGAGAAGAAGAAGGAGAAGGAGAAGGAAAGGAGAAAGAAGAAGGGAGAAGAGAAGGAAGAAGAGAAGAAGGAGAAGGAGAAGAAGAAGGAGAAGAAGGAGAAGGAGAAGGAGAAGAAGGAGAAGGAGAAGAAGGAGAAGGAAAGAAAGAAGAAGGAGAAGAAGAAGAAGAAGAAAAGGAGAAGGAGAAGAAAAAGAAGAAGAAGAAGAAGAAGAAGAGAAGAAGGAGAAGATGGAGAAGAAGGAGAAGGAGAAGAAGAAGAAGGAGAAGGAGAAGAAGAAGGAGAAGGAGAAAAAAGAGGAGAAGAAGAAGAAGAAGAAGAAGGAGAAGAAGAAGGAGAAGAAGGAGAAGGAGAAGAAGAAGAAGGAGGAGGAGAAGAAGAAGAAGAAGAAGGAGACGGAGAAGAAGGAGAAGGAGAAGGAGAGAAGAAGGAGAAGGAGGAGAAGAAGAAGAAGAAGAAGAAGAAGGAGAAGGAGAAGAAGAAGAAGAAGAAGAAGGAGAAGGAGAAGAAGAAGAAGGAGAAGGAGAAGGAGAAGAAGAAGAAGGAGAAGAAGGAGAAGGAGAAGGAGAAGAAGAAGAAGGAGAAGGAGAAGAAGGAGAAGGAGAAGAAGAAGAAGAAGGAGAAGAAGAAGGAGAAGAAGAAGAAGAAGAAGAAGAAGAAGAAGTTAGTTGTACAGGTAGGTGGTACTTCCTGCTAGGCATGGCTGCTTGTCGCACCTCCTCTGGTGCCCATGGGTCAGCTGCAGGGTCATCAGCCAGGAACCACCATTCACCAACGTTTCGCCCCTTTAATCCTGGAACGTCTCCTGGTGGCGGGGCAGCGACAGGGACGTCTCCCTGTCGCCCCCTGCAGCTGATAGGTGTTACCTCCGGCAGCTGTTGTTGGGGTTAGGTGTTCTTTCCCCGGCTCCTGTCTTTCCTCCTCAGCCAGAACCAGAAGCTGCCTTTCTCTGCCTCCTCTGAAAGCTCATTGGTAGCCTTCCTCAGTTTTGCTCCCACTACTCCGGCATCCCTCAGCAGGCGTGTCGTTGACAGACCCACAAAGCCTCGACAGCCAACCTCCACGGGGTAGATGGTGGTCTTCCAGCCGGCCTCCCTGCACTCAGCAGCCCGCTCGGAATACTTGGCCCTCTTTCGCTCGGAGGCAGCCTCGATCTCCTCCTCCTCCGATGGGACTGTCAGTTCGATGAGGTGCACCACTCTTGCTTGCGTAGACCGCACAACAATGTCGGGGCGGAGGGAGGTAGTTGTAATCTCAGTGGGAAACCGGAGCTGCGTGTTGAGGTCCACCCTCATGTCCCGCTCCTGGCCGGGGGAGAAAGGCCTTAGTGCCTCTCTTGGCCTGAGGTACCCCCCCCCCTTCCTTGACAAAGTTGATATGGTTGCCTGCTGCTGGAAGTTGCTTACTGCTCTGCCGACACTCTTCCAGCACCTCAGCCAGCTTTTTCAGGACCTGGTCGTGGCGCCACCTATAGCGTCCCTGAGAGAGAGCGACCTTGCAGCCAGATAAGATGTGTAGCAGGCTTGCATTGGGAGCACTGCAGAGTAGACAACATTCTTCATTCCCGAACCATTGATGGAGGTTGCGGGGACAGGAAAGCGTGTCATAGGTTGAGCGAATGAGGAAGCTGAGCCTTGCCTGTGGGATCTTCCACAGGTCTGACCAACTGATGTTACGGTTGACAACTCCCTCCCAGGTTGTCCGGCTTCCTTGTTGGCTCTGCGACACAGCCTTGATCTGACAGCGCTCATCCTCCATCCTTGTCACTTCTGCCTCCACCATTTCCTTCCTCTCTTTGCGGGTAGCCTTGGACCAGAACCGTGGCGCTTCTCCCCATCCTAGCCCTGCTCTTCCTGCCTGAACTCTGCCCACGATCTCTTGGTGTTGCAGTCTGCGAACAGCTTGGTCGACCTCAGCTTGCGCGTGCCACTTTCGGCCGGTGGGGACCTTGGCGTTGGCGTCCCTTACTGACTGGTCAGTGGACTCTCTCAGCTCGAGGACCAACCTGGCCTTCTCTTTCATGTAACCCACGCTGACGGACTGCAGCGGCAGTTGCAGTGCGTTCTTCCCGAAGAGACCTGACTCAGAGAGGCACCGTGGCAGCCCCAACCATTTTCTGATGAAAGAATTGGCTTTTCCATCCATCTTTCTCACGGTGGATGAGGGGATCTGACTCATTTTCAAGGGCCACATCACTCTCCTGTAGAGTGTAAACTGGTAGCACCACGTCTTGTACTTCCCTGGGAGCTGGCTTTTGTCAGTTCTTGCCAGGCCGTCTGTTAGCTGTTTCATGACGGTCCTCCCCACCAGATCTGCAGAGTATTGCCTCCCCAGGCTTTTGATAGGTTGGTCCGACAGAAGAGGAATTTTCTCTCCTCCAACGACGAAGGTGGTCTTGTCATTTCAAACTCCCTTTCTGAGTGACAAGCTATGGGACTTGGAGGGCTTGATCTTGAGGGCTTGAGAAGAAGAAGAAGAAGAAGAAGAAGAAGAAGGAGAAGAAAAAGAAGAAGAAGGAGAAGAAGAAGGAGAAGGAGAAGAAGAAGAAGAAGAAGTAGTCCAAACGTATTGAATCCATCCCTCAGTGCTTTTCCACCTTTATCTCCAACTGAATTCCAGACTCAAACTCCAGTGTGTTCCTCCTTTCATCCTGGAACCCCAGCTGATCCAAACTGCAGGAGCTGAATTCCTCCCCAGTCTGTTCATGCCAGTGCAGTCCCACACACAGACTCAACACTTCCACAGATTCATCAGTTCAACATCATCCTAAACAAACAGGCCTCAGTGTCTTCATTAAATACAGTATCAGTTCTTTATCTTCTTTTAAACTGAACTGTGTTTGATATTCGTTGGATCTGCAGTTTTCCTCCACAGATGGTCACACAAACTGTTGAACCTGGTAGTTTTTAACTGTAAAGGAGGATGGAAACAACAGAGATGAGAACATTAAATAACAGCAGACAATTCTAAAAACTATTAAAGTAGAATTAAAAAGGTTAGAAGAACATCTGACTGAAAAACCACATCAGTGTCATGTCTGCTTTTATTTTTAGTGCAGGATTATTTCGGAGTTTCATGTGCAGTATTACTGTTCATACCAAATATGAGCTTTTCCACTTCTGTCCACTAAACTGTATTTGACTTTTACTGATAATCTGTTACTGACCAACTGGTGTTTTATTTATTATTATTTTATCGTTGTGAATCCTACACACTGTAAAAAAAAAAAAAAAAAAAAAAAAAAAAATCTGTAATTTAACGGAATTTTCACTGTTTATTTTACAGATTTTTCCTGTTTTTTTAAGATACAGAAAAATATCAATAAAATGACAAAAACAGACTGTGATTTTACATGTCAAATGGAAAAGAACAGGAAAAAACTGTAACTGAATAACCAGAAAATTTCCATTTTTTAAAAGAATTTTTTTCTTTTTTCACAGAAAAATACAGTTAAAATACATTTGCAAATGTATCATAATTTCACAAATATTTCTTTTCTATTTATGAGATTAAACTGTTAATTTAAAGTTTAATACTGTAAAAAAATAAAATAAAAATAAAAATAAATAAATAAACCAGATAAAATTACTGACAGTTAACAGTAACAGAAGTATTTGTTCTGTCAGTTGAACCAGACTTGTTTGTTAATTGACAAATATCTTGTGTAATTCCAGGAGGTTTCACAACAAAAATGTTGAATAAATGTATTTTTGTGAATGTGAAATATTTGTACATTATGTTTTTCAAATGTACACTGTAAAAAAAAACAAAACAGTATTATTCCGGCAGCAGGGGTGCTTAAAAAAAATACTGTAAAATAACGGAAAATAACCATCTCATAAAAATACGGTAATTTTCCATAATTCAAATATAGTTTTTTGCCCTAACTTTACATGAGATTTTGCATATTTTTTTGACTTTTTAATGTTTAATAAAGAATATTTACATGTATTAACACAATCCAATTCCCTATAAATATATATATATATATAATTTTCAGTGAGACTCAGTTGTCCAATCCACTGATAAAAACTGTATTTGGACAGTTTATCAGTGCTTATACATGTTCTACATTCACAAAAATACATTTATTCAACAGTTTTGTTGTGAAACCTCCTGTAATTACACAAGATATTTGTCAATGAACAAACAAGTCTGGTTCAACTGACAGAACTAATACTTCTGTTACCGTTAACTGTCAGTAATTTTATCTGGTTTTATTTATTTTTTACAGTATTAAACTTTAAATTAACAGTTTAATCTCATAAATAGAAAAGAAATATTTGTGAAATTATGATACATTTGCAAATGTATTTTAACTGTATTTTTCTATGAAAAAAAATTTCTTTTAAAACTTTGAAATTTTCTGGTTCTTCACAGTTCCAGTTTTTTCCTGTTTTTTTCCATTTGACATGTAAAATCACAGCCTGTTTTTGTCATTTCATTGATATTTTCCTGGATCTTAAAAATATGGGAAAAATCTGTCAAATAAACAGTGAAAATTCTGTTAAATTACAGATTTTTTTACAGTGTGAGATTGTGCTTTAATCGTCCTACACCTGACACATATTTGTATTTCATCTCATTCCTCTGTGACTCTGGTTTTCTACGTTACATAAATCTGCTGAAGTCGACACCTGAGCAGGAGCTGAAGACACAAACTCTGAGCCTGGACTCACTTTCGTGCCATAATTCACGTCCACGCAGTGAAGTTATTGGTTCTCCTCACTCCACCAGTTCAGGAGTGGATTGGGCGGCTGCGGCTCCTGGTCCTGTTCCAGTGTCGAAGGGGCCTCAGATCAATAATGAATTTCATGCTTTGTGCTGTCGGCGACACGCTCCACAGACAAAGACCACTGCGCCCCAGCTTCTACTCCTTCAACTACTTTCATCTCATTCTATCACTGCTGTCCTGGTGCTGGACTCACAGATGGATCTGAGCCTGAGGACACTCTTTTTTTATTCTCTGCTCATCCTTTAACCCTTCATCTGTTTGCATTGTGTGTCACATGTCTATCAAACAGCGTATTGATTTCACAGACCATCGTTCACTCCTGTTGATCTGGAGGTCAGAGGGACATGATGGGCTTCACCTTTAATCAGCTGACGGCTAGTGACGCACCTGTCAGAGGCTTTTTGACCAACGAAAGGCAGTTTAGAGCTGGATTTAAACAGAATGGGGATTGTATGAAGTGTATCACACAAACACACACACACACACACACACACACACACACACACACACACACACACTAGATGGATGTTCCAACTCTCACCAGCAGGGGTCAGTCTAGTACCAGAACACACTCACTTCTACCAAAACCATCAATGGATCAACCGTCTGGCTGTTTCTCAACATGTGTTCTTGTCTGTTCTTCCACATCATCAGTCGCAGCCCAAGTTCTGTTCCAAGTGCAAGTTCTCATAAACCAAGAACGCATGGAAAACCCGGATGTTGTTCTAGTCAGCTAGCTTAAACCAAGGATGCACTGGTTGGTGACTCGTGTAGACTGGGCTGGGAATAATTCCCAAGATGCAGTTCATGCCAGCTTGGGCGGGACCCTGTTGGCTGTGCCCGGCTGAACCGACGACATGTATTAAAGTTTTGAAAACTATACAAAATGGTTAAATAACATGTAAATACTAGTGCAAATGTATTGAAATCATTGAGGTGAAAACATTGGGGAGCCGATGGCGGAAACACAGCAGAGACAGAGGAAGTTCAAAAGTACGCAGCCGTTCCAATTCCAAATAGACTTGTGTTCTTGGGAAGTACGTTCTCTGAGACCATTCTTACCAAGACCACACTCGCCCAGTTCGCAAGAGTGTATTCTGAGTTCCTGGCATTTAGAAACGGCCTATGTATCCACAGTAGTGATGTGCAGATCAATACTGAAATATCGATATCTCTGATCCCAGATCTGTACACTCTAGAATCGATGCGCAAATCAAAATATCAATACTTGTGATACTTCGGTCATTTGAGGTCATGCATATCAGGAACACAGCGCAAAGTAGCTAAACTATTGGGTTCTTGTCCAAATGATATGCAATCGGAGGGAACTACTTCTTCTTCCGCTGGGTAAGTGTGTACTGCATCACACTTGTCAGTCAGTCAGATCTGACTCAGTCTGTACTGAGTAGAAAACAGAACAGACTAAAGCAGAAAACAGTAAATATGCTCCTGTTCCTTAACAAAAACTAGTGAATGAGGGACGTGTCAGTGTTGGATGGTTTTATTGAAATGTTACATGTTCAGTATTTTCATGTTTCATGTTAACACGTTCACGTAATGTGAATTAATATGCAAGTTTTCATTTTTATAAGAGTTCTTAATAATTAAACAATGATTCTTCTCATGTATTGTATTCTTTATGAAGTAATGATTTGAAATATATTATTTTTTAAGCCAGAAATTACGTGCATTTGTACAAAGTATGGGATCGGTATGACTGATACCAGCCTGACTTTTACTCAGTATCAGATCGGGAAGGAAATCTGTGGTATGGAACACCACTACTCCACAGACTGTATCAGCCACTGAATAAAGTACAAAGCTCACTGTTTAAACACATCTGTATTATGGTATCATTAAGTTTTCCTCTTCAAACTAAAACTCATAGATGCTTATTTTAACAGTCGCTCAAAATAACACTGTCTTATAATCTTCATGTGCTGCATCAACTGACAGTTTACATGATAGCTCTGTTAGCTTAGCTCTGTTAGCTTAGCTCTGTTAGCTTAGCTCTGTTAGCACACAGAAAACAGCCACAGTCACAACAAGGTCAGAACTGTCCCAGTTTAGTCTGAACTGTGGATCAACAAACAGCAACTTAGCAAAGAAAATAACATCCCATAATAACTTCATACCTTCATAATCCTCGATTTCAAACTCACCCGTGTAGAAGAAACGCTGCCGTTTCAGCATCAGACTCCATTCTGTTCATTTACGGCTGAGTCCAGCGGAAACGACGGCTTCTATTTTTATCACTTCTTTTCTTTCACTCTGAACGTTGTTTCTTAATGGTTCTCATCCCATCTGGCCACTTCTTGATGCCCTGTGGTGTCAGTTTTCCTCAGACTCACTACTCCCTCTAGTGGTCAAATGGCAGATGAGTTTGACAGACATGTCACCGTTCAATCATCTCGATGGGCCGGTTAAAATGATTGGATGGTGTGTTTTCAGTCCTGTCCGATCCACAGGTGACTAAAATTTAAATTTTTGTGTCAGAGCATTTAATTAATTGGTTGCAATCAGGATGTGAAGGAGATTTTAAGCAATAGAGTAAAAAATTGCTCCAGGAAAACATCTCCTACCTGTACCTTTAAATGTTTTCAACTGGTGAGCTCTGGTTTATCAGACTTACATCTGGTGCCTTTATGTTGAAAAAAAGTGGAAAAAAAACCAACTTGTCTCAACATTTCTGTACAATAAGAGTCGACATTATGTTCAGATCCAAAAGAACTGACGAGTCGATGCAGTAGATTTTATTTAGAGCTCAGACAGAATGCAGCAGCAGATCCACACAGTTCAGGAGGAAGACCCAGATTTACATGAACCTGTCAGGCACTGCCATGGAAAGTAAGAGGATTCATGATGTAATCAAAGTGCAAATGATCCTTTTGTGAGACTCTGCATGGACTGGTGAACATATGTGCACATTTTGCAGGTGTGACATCACAGTCCGGTTTCTTTTTGGGTTTATGGTCGTACCGGAGGGAATTATTGTGTCCTTTTATGAAGTAAGAGGTGGAGGTTAGAGCAGGTAGATGGAAAAGGGTCCATTCTCCTCCATTACAGCTTCCATGTGCATTTGTATTCACTTTTCCACAGTCTGTCCGCTCCTTTAACTCCAAATACAGCCCAGATCCTGTCAAAAACTAATGTGTGTATTACTCAGCAAATACTTCAGTAAAAAATAAGAGAACACTACTTTTGAGGCTTACATATGTTTGTCCTTGTACTTTCACAACACTTAGGTTTAGTTTTTTTCCTTTTTGTCAATAATGCTCAGCTTTTTGTAACCCTTTGTAGCAGGGCTATCAAACTCATTTTAGTTCAGTTCCACATCTTCCCAGTATGATCTGCAGTGGGCCGGACCAGTAAAATAATAACATAATAATATATAAATAATGCCAACTCCAAACATTTCAATGTGTTTTATTGTGAAAAAAGTAAAATTACATTATGGAAACAATTACATCTATAAAGTGTCCTTTTAAAAATGTGAATAACATGAACAACCAGGAAAAAAACTGAAATTTATTAAGAAAAATACGTGCATTTTTAACTCTGTTTTGCCTCTGCTTATCATTTGTAAATGTGCATCACAACTTACAGATCACAATGGATCTGCAAATACACCAAATATTTTAGTAACTGTCAGAATATTAGTAAAATTACACTGACTTCTCTTAGAACATTTTTAGTTTTTCATATTTTGTGAGAGCATAGTTTGTAAATTTACACATTTTCATGGAATTACACTTTTTTTTTTACACTAAAACAGAGGGAAAATTTGGAATTGTCATGATTTGCAGGTTTTTATGATAGTATTTTACTGACCTGACCCACCTGAGACTAAAGTAGGGCTTTATATGTCAAGGACTGACTGTTCATATCTTGAATGTCATTTTTGCATTTCACAAATTCATCCCAGGGGCCGGATTGGACCCTTTAGTGGGCCGGATCTGGGCCCCGGGCCGCATGTTTGACACCTGTGATTTATAGGATGTAATTAACCCTTTCATGCATAGTGGTCACTCCAGTGGACAGCTGGTCAAAGCCGTTCTCTTATACGTATACTCATGGGTTTTGTTGTTTCAGTTCCATATCAGCCAACACAGTGGACACTCATGCACCATCCCATAATAATACACTGACATTCAGACCATTACTGTTACTTTACTGTTCTAGATAAACCTGATCTGCACTGACATGTCTGAGTGGAAATCAATAGCTTAATATTCTTATTATACTGTAAATAACAGTTTTTGTTTTTTTAACAAAAAGTTTGTTTTGGGTTTTTTTTTTATATTATCTCCATGAAGTGTGTAGTGACTAGTACTGGAATATGTTAAAATGTGAGAAAAAAAAACAACAACATCCAATTCACAGCATTAACAATGTTTTTATTTTATAGTTTTCACGCAATTTATCAGTAAATTCATGTTTCTTTGCTTCAAAAATTAAATGCATGGTGTCCAGCAGAGTGGACATTTTTGGAACTCTATGAAAAATAGGTTCATAAGAAAAATTTCAATTGCGTTGTTTGTTTTTTTTTGTTTTTTTTTTCATGCTTAAAGATGAATAAAAACACTCAGGAAAAATTTAAAAAAAAATCTTGATTAAGGTTCTCATAATTCATGCATGAAAGGGTTAATTTATACGCTATAGTATACAGGAATGCTTTTGCCTTTTTAGTGTTGAAAAACTGAACTGATCCAGACAAAAGGCGTAGACTGGAAAAAATCCAAATCTTACCAAGTGTATTTTTTCTCATTTCTTGTCAAAATATCTCATCACACTTAACCCTTTAACACCAAACATATCATATTTGATGCATGAATTTTGAAGCCCTCTATGTGATCAGTGTGATTTTTTTTTCTTGAAAAACCTGATGTATACAATTAGATACATACAATACACAGATAATCCACCAGGGGGAGGAGTTCATTCACCAGAGGCCTTTAGTGACACTACCAGACTGACATTAATGAGGAAGAACTGGGACCATTTAGAAAAGGAATTTAAAATTTGTCAAACAGGTTTGTGTCATATTATGTTTTTGTTTGTTCAAAAATAAAAAATATTTGAGCATTGAGACCTGATGTATCAAATATGATACAATATTGAAACTCAAACATGGAAATTGATCTTTGAAAAAAAATGCTTTGGTTGTTCAGAAGGACCGATAAAGGCTCCAGTTTCAAAGAACTGGAATTTTCTGTCAGTGATTTAATGGTTCAGGCTTTAGAGGGTTAAAATCAGACAGAATCACCTAAAGAGGAACTTTCCAGTGAGATATAAGAACTTATCTTTAGACACTAGATCTGGAAAATCTTATTTCAAGAAATCTTACCAAGATAATTTTCATTTGTTCCATTGGAAGATTTTTATTTTTTGCTTGAATTAAGAAAAAAAAAAAATCTTCAATTAAGCAAAAAAAAATGCCAATGGAACAAATGAAAATTATCTTGGTAAGATTTCGTGAAATAAGATTTTCAAGCTCTAGTGTCTAAAAATAAGTTCTTATATTTCACTGAAAAGCTACCCTTTAGGTGCACTGTAAAAAAAAAATCCGTAATTTAACAGAATTTTCACTGTTTATTTGACAGATTTTTCCTGTATTTTTCAGATACAGGAAAATATCAATGAAATGACACAAACAGACTGTGATTTTACATGTCAAATGGAAAAGAACACGAAAAAACTGTAACTGTGAATAACCAGAAAATTTCCATTTTTTAAAAGAAATTTTTTCTTTTTTCACAGAAAAATACAGTTAAAATACATTTGCAAATGTATCATAATTTCACAAATATTTCTTTTCTATTTATGAGATTAAACAGTTAATTTAAAGTTTAATAATTAAAAAAACAAACAAACTAAAACCAGATAAAATTTCTGACAGTTAACGGTAACAGAAGTATTAGTTCTGTCAGTTGAACCAGACTTGTTTGTTCATTGACAAATATCTTGTGTAATTACAGGAGGTTTCACAACAAAAATGTTGAATAAATGTATTTTTGTGAATGTAGAACATGTATAAGCACTGATAAACTGTCCAAATACAGTTTTTATCAGTGGATTGGACAACTGAGTCTCACTGACAATTCTTTATATATATATTTATAGGGAATTGGATTGTTTTAATACATGTAAATATTCTTTATTAAATATTAAAAAAGTTTTTTTTTTTTTTTTAAATGTTAAATCTCATGTAAAGTTAGGGCAAAAAACTATATTTGAATTATGGAAAATTACCGTATTTTTATGAGATGGTTATTTTCTGTTATTTAACAGTATTTATTTGGTGCCCCTGCTGCCGGAATAATACTGTTTTTTTTTACTGTTTTTTTTTTTTTTTTTTTACAGTGTGATTCTGTCTTATTTTAAGTGTGATGAGATAGTTGGACTAGAAATGAGAAAAATACACTTGGTCAGATGTAGATTTTTGCAGTGTAGACATGTTTAGAATCTGCTGAAAAACCTGCAACAACCGGACATGTATGCACACATTATATGGACACATATTCAATAGTCACACATATGAGTTTGTCTGCTCACACGGTGTCATTTTGACTGAATATTTGACCAAATGGTGGAACTTTCTGAACTATAAATGACCTGTAGAACACACGCTTCACTTTACAGTCTGTAGAAAAGGTAAATGCGGTAACATTTAAGGCTCCTGGGGTTATAATGACACTGGAATTCCTCCTTTTTGTTAAAACTATCTGTATTTCAGAGCAGAATTGTCACACTACATTTTATCAGCCAGAGAAAAGGTAATTAGGAATTAATTACCATGAAGTTTCTAAGAGATAACACATCTACCATTAGTTTTTGGAAAACAACTGCTGGGCTTGTACCTGTTTAGGTTATATTATCACAAAAATACTGGTCAAATTAGTTTGTTTTTCTAGGATTCTATCTGCTGGAAACCTTCTTGGTTCTTTACAGTTAATGGCCTTTTAATTACAGGGAGACTTTACCGTTTTTCAGTATATGTTACAGATTTCAGTGCATGTTTTTTGTTTGTGTTGTACTTTACTGTCCATACTAATATGAATACTTTAATAAAAGTGATACTTTTTTAGAGAACTCTGTCCACAAAAACACACAAAAATGCAAAAATAATTAAAAATGAGCATACTGAGCCAATAAGTGGAGTTAAAGTCTGAACTGATGCATCAAATATTGAAGAAAATTCTATAAAATGAGTTTATTTTTTTGGCGCAAAAACAAGTTACCTCTCTTTCTTCAGCTTTATTTCTGGCTTTTTATGTCCCGACTTAGTTTGGAGAAAAAATGGGATTCATATGTATGGAAGCCCATTTCTGCCACAAGTTAAAATAATCACTTATTACTTATTAGTAATTTTTTTAGAAGATATCTGGTTATTTTGAGATACTAAGTCAATATTTGGAGAATATATATCCGTAATGTGACAATGTTTCTCCTTATTTTGAAGTATTAACTCAATATTCTGGATAAGTTTCTCATGTTTTCTCCCAACAGTATAAATATTTTTTTTCTTTTATCATATATTTTCTGTTTTGCTACTCAGTGTCACATCACAATATAAGATAATGTTTAATAAAATGTTGAGATATGCAGATCTCAGTGGTGTCAGATTATTTATAATTTAATGCTAATGAAACCTGGACTGAGGGTCACAATAGAGTCAGGAATCAGTATCAGAGTCCATTTGCATGTCTATAGGGTTTCATATGAACCAGTTTGCACCAAAATCTCTGAAATGTTAATTTATCAAACTATTCACATAAGTGTGGATGAAGGATGAAGATGATGATGATGATAATAATGATGATGATGAGGAGGAGGAGTTACAGTGCCAGCACTGACAGGAAAGAGTAAAAAAGCCGATATCAGAAAAGACAGAGCACACAGGATCAGCTGTTTAAGATGTGGTGGGCGTGGCCTTCTTCTTCACCAGTCTCCGCCCTCCCTGTCTGGAGATGGGACCATTGGCTGGGGGCGGGGCCTGGGGCGGAGCCGAGGCCCGTTCGGCCTTGACCTCGTCGATGAACGTTTCCACGGCATTAAACTTCTCGGTCAAATCGCCCAGATGAGCTTTGAGGGCGTTGAACTCCTTGTAGAGATCGTCTAAAGCCTCGGAGAGCGGCTGGATCCTGAACGCAACCACAGGACAGATGATCAGCACGGAAAAGAGGTTTGTTTTGTTTTTCAACTTTACTGAAAATATGTGAGTATACAAGACATACGTATTTTGAACAAACAAACATCAAGATGTCAAAAGGAAAAAGCATTTGAACAAATACATTTAAGAAAATAATGTGTAAATTTAAAGACACAAAGCAGAATAGACAAATAATAGTATAAAAAAATAAATTAATAAATAAAAATAAAATATCTAACAAAAATAAATGAATAAATGCATCAGAAAGTTCAGTCAATTTTTAAAAATTCTTCATAAATTGCCAGGGAGCTAGTGCTTTTTTGTTAAAGATAAATTCTAAAGATTTATTAATGTATTTTTCAAATTCCTTCAGGAAGAATTTAAAATTTGGGTGTGTTTTGGTATATTTATTTTTGTGTGTATGAAATTTACCAAATAAAATTATCAAATTAACAACAAACTCTAAATTACAAATGTTATGTTCAAAATATCGTAATTATATTTTGAGTTGTTATAGTTATTTTTTCATTACTTTTAAATATGATATATTTTTAAATTTTAGACCAGAAATTAGACGAGTGTTCACACAGAAAGAATAAGTGTCGAATAGTTTCAGGACAAGAATGACAAAAGCTACACATTTCATCTACGTCAGAAAATCGAGACAAAGGAAGGAAAAGAGATAAAGAGCAAGAAAACTGAAAGAAATAATACGAACACTGCACACAAGACAAAAATAACTGTCATTTACATAAAACAAAACTAAAACTCTAAACAGATCTTTTTTAGATTACACTTTTTATATTTCATTAGTGAAACGTCAAACTGTTTTAGTCAAAATTCAGATTTTCTAACAAGTACTGAACTTCTTTATTGTGTCATTATTTCCTTACACTGTAAAAAATCTGTAATTTAACAGAATTTTCACTGTTTATTTTACAGATTTTTCCTGTGTTTTTAAGATACAGGAAAATATCAATGAAATGACACAAACAGACTGTGATTTTACATGTCAAATGTAAAATAACATGAAAAAACTGTAACTGTGAATAACTAAAAAATTTCTGTTTTTTAAAAGAATTTTTTTTTTTCTTTTTTCACAGAAAAATACGGTTAAAATACATTTGCAAATGTATCATGATTTCCCAAATATTTATTTTCTATTTATGAGATTAAACTGTTAATTTAAAGTTTAATACTGTAAAAACAAAAAAAAACAAAAAAAAAACAGATAAAATTACTGACAGTTAACAGTAACAGAAGTATTAGTTCTGTCAGTTGAACCAGACTTGTTTGTTCATTGACAAATATCTTGTGTAATTACAGGAGGTTTCACAACAAAACTGTTGAATAAATGTATTTTTGTGAATGTATAACATGTATAAGCACTGATAAACTGTCCAAATACAGTTTTTATCAGTGGATTGGACAACTGAGTCTCATTGAAAACTATATATATATATATATATTTATAGGGAATTGGATTGTTTTAATACATGTAAATATTCTTTATTAAACATTAAAAAGTAAAAAAAAACAAAAAAAAAAAACAAAACAAAACAAAAATGCAAAATCTCATGTAAAGTTAGGGCAAAAAACTGTATTTGAATTATGGAAAATTACCGTATTTTTATGAGATGGTTATTTTCTGTTATTTAACAGTATTTTTTTGACACCCCTGCTGCTGAAATATTACCGTTTTTTTTTTTTTTTTTTTTAAAGAGTTTTGTTTATTTTTATTTTTTACAGTGTGCTCAAAAAAAAAAACAAAACAAAAACCCCACCCATATCTATGAATTTCAACAAAAACACACCAGAAAATTCAGGTTTTATCCAAATTTGCATCTATCTTCACTGTGTCAGGCACTCATTATGTCTGGATGTTTAACATATTTGTTTGTTTTGACTTTAAATGGCTGTGAAATCTCATTGAAAGCCATATTGTAATCAATGTTTTATTCCTAAAATGATATAAAGTTGCACATACATTCATTAGTACTTTAAAAACAGAAACACACTAGCAAAAGACCAAATGAAAAAAGAAGAAAAAGCATTCAAACTAAACAACACCATGGCCAAATGAACAGAAAACACGTGGCTGCACGGTGGCGTTTATTTAACTCGTGGCGTCTCCGTGGTAACAGACAGGAAACAGCAGATTTCCCCCAGCCAAACTCTGACACACTCTGAGAGGCACGTTTCTATTTTGACTCTTAAATTGTAGTTTCAGCTGCTTCCTTATGACGACAGCGGCCGCAGAACGTACCCGACAGAAACCTGGGTTTATTTTTCAGTCTGAGACAAAAACACAGCTCCTCCTGCACCCACTCCTTCCAGCGTCTGGGGAATATTTTGTTCATTAGAAACACACATGAAGTAGCAGTTGATTTGACATTTCTTCCAGTTAAATTTGCTCTGCACTTGTAAAAAGAAGCTGAAAACGTTCTGATCTTAGAGCAATTAAGTTTTAAAGTTTGAGTTTCAAAGTCACTTTTTTCATCAGTTGTGGAAAGGATGTTTTGGTTTGTTCCTCAATATTCTGGTTTATAAGAATATACTTATGAGGGAACAGATGA
The DNA here is from genome assembly GCF_902148855.1 of Sphaeramia orbicularis. Lineage (NCBI taxonomy): Eukaryota > Metazoa > Chordata > Actinopteri > Kurtiformes > Apogonidae > Sphaeramia > Sphaeramia orbicularis. The sequence goes on from NC_043964.1 coordinate 1,123,866, forward strand.
AAAATTACCTCTGCTCTGCATCTCTACACTGTAAAAAAAATCTGTAATTTAACAGAATTTTCACTGTTTTTTTGACAGATTTTTCCTGTATTTTTTAGATACAGGAAAATATCAATGACAAACAAAAACAGAGTGTGATTTTACATGAAAAATGGAAAAGAACAGGAAAAAACTAACTGTGAATAACCACAAAATTTCCACTTTTTAAAAGAAAATTTTTCTTTCTTCACATCACCGTGTGATGTTAAAATGGGGTCAGGAGTCAAAAAAGGTAGGAAACCGCTGTTCAGCCTCGTCTGTCGTATCCCATCATACCTTGCGTAGTCGGGCAGGACAGTCTGGTGGTCGTTCTGCAGAATTCCTCTCATCTGGGTCATGATGTCAAACTTCCAGTCGTCCAGAACCTGCGTCAGATTGGCCACTCCTCTCATGTTCACCCTGTCGGCTGGAGCAGACCACGGACAGAAGGACATTTTATATTATTAATCACAATTTTAAAGGACACTAGTTATGTTGAAATGGAAATGGAAGGAAAGAAAGTAACTGTCTACAAACTTCAGGTAATCATTTAAGGTCTAGAACTGTTTCCAAATGATTTTTTTTGCTGTGCTTGACCTTCACCGTAAAAAAAAAAAAAACAAAGAAAAAAAAAAAAACACCATTATTCCAGCAGCAGGGGTGCTGAGAAAATACTGTTAAATAACGGAAAATAACCATCTCATAAAATGCGGTAATTTTCCATAATTCAAATACAGTTTTTTGCCTTAACTTTACATGAGATTTTGCATATTTTTGACTTTTTAATGTTTAATAAAGAATATTTACATGTATTAAAACAATCCAATTCCCTATAAATATATATCTAAATAATTTTCAGTGAGACTCAGTTGTCCAATCCACTGATAAAAACTGTATTTGGACAGTTTATCAGTGCTTATACATGTTATACATTCACAAAAATACATTTATTCAACATTTTTGTTGTGAAACCTCCTGTAATTACACAAGATATTTGTCAATGAACAAACAAGTCTGGTTCAACTGACAGAACTAATACTTCTGATACTGTTAATTGTCAGTAATTTTATCTCATTTTATTTATTTTTTTACAGTATTAAACTTTAAATTAACAGTTTAATCTCATAAATAGAAAATAAATATTTGTGAATTTACGATACATTTGTAAATGTATTTTAACTGTATTTTTTGTGAAAAAAGAAAAAATTTCTTTTAAAAAATGGAATTTTTTTGGTTCTTCACAGTTGCAGTTTTTTCATGTTCTTTTCCATTTGACATGTAAAATCACAGTCTGTTTTTGTCATTTCATTGATATTTTCCTGTATCTGAAAAATACAGGAAAAATCTGTCGAATAAACAGTGAAAATTCAGTTAAATTACGGATTTTTTTTTTACAGTGCATTTTTATATTATAATTTCAGATAATTTTAGAACATAAGTTTTAAATCAACTGTTTTTTCACAAATCGTAGCTAACCATTCATGTAAAAATAAATGAAGTCATGCTTTTAGTTGAAAATACATCTATTACGACCATTTATTATCAGTTTTCTCATGTTTCTCACCTTTAAATTCTCTGTCCATTGGAATCCACACATAATAAAACTGTGCTGTAATGAAACGTCTCTGATTTCTACAGATTTATCCATTCATTGTTGAGTTGTGTGTTTAAAAGCTACTAGATATCTCACCTTCATTCACTACAAATGCAACAGAACTCAGTTTGGACCCAGATGTTCCTAAAACACTGACACAAGCTGAAGACTGAAGCTTCACAGGTTTATCAGCGACGTTTGCAGCGTGAACTTTCACCTCTAGCCCTGAACTTGACCTTTGACCCAGAGTAAACAGAGAGGGAAATCTGGGTGCTCACAGCCATCCCTGTAGTTCCACTCGTCCGTGGTTGTCGTGGTCGTTGCTTTTGACGACGATCCTCCGCGACGTCTCTGGGCCAGAACCGTAACCGTAGCAATGGCCAACAGCAGCAACAGCACCAAGTTGGATTTGGAGGCCATGATCAGACCAGCACCTGGAGGAGGAGCAGGGGGGAGAGGAGGAGGAGGAGGAGAAGGAGGAGAAGGAAGGAGGAGAAGGGGGGGTGGAGGAGGAGGAGGAGGAGGAACAGGAGGAAAAGGAGGAGGAGGAGGAAGCGGGGAGGAGGAGAAGGAGGAGAAGGAAGGAGGAGAAGGGGGGGTGGAGGAGGAGGAGAAGGAGGAACAGGAGGAAAAGGAGGAGGAGGAGGAGGAGGAGGAGGAGGAGGAGAAGGAGGAACAGGAGGAAAAGGAGGAGGAGGAGGAGGAGGAATCACACGCTGCATGTTCAGTGAATTCTAGATTGTCCTGGACAAGTCTTTTTTCTTGGGTTTTGTCAGTTTTGGATCTTCTAACCCACAACTGTAAACGGAGCGTAATGAGCCTGTACATGACCTGAAAACTAAATACAGGAAAATGTCTGATTTTCACTGACAAAACTGAAAATACAGAGGATGATATTATAATAAAAGGTGATAAACCACTTAAAAAAGTTAAATATAGAGAAAAAAATGTTGCCACAAAAGTAGGAGTGGGTCTTTATGGGTTAAAAAACAGTAAATTCACACCTGAAAACATCACCCATGAACCATGAAATTTAGGCATTTTTGCACTGCAAAAAAATGACATTAGTTATCAAAATATTTTAGAGTAGATAAAGAAATCAGTCAACGCTATTTCTGTAGATTTCCCATTGTCACATTGTAAACTGTGGTTAAAAACGCTGTGGTATGACCCCAGCATTAGTAGATCCTCCACTCCCGGTAAAACCTCATGTGGCTGTGGTGTTCAATCCTACACTGTAAAAAAAAAAAAAAAATAAAATAAAAAACACGTTTAAAAAATGGGTATTATTCCGGCAGCAGGGGTGCCAAAAAATACTGTTAAATGACAGAAAAAAACACAGCTCATAAAAAGACGGCAGTTTTCTGTAATTCAAATACAGTTTTTTTGCCCTAACTTTACATGAGATTTTGCATATTTTTTGACTTTTTAATGTTTAATAAAGAATATTTACATGTATAAAACAATCCAATTCCCTATAAATATATATATAAATAATTTTCAGTCAGACTCAGTTGTCCAATCCACTGATAAAAACTGTATTTGGACAGTTTATCAGTGCTTATACATGTTATACATTCACAAAAATACATTTATTCAACATTTTTGTTGTGAAACCTCCTGTAATTACACAAGATATTTGTCAATGAACAAACAAGTCTGGTTCAACTGACAGAACTAATACTTCTGTTACCGTTAACTGTCAGTAATTTTATCTCGTATTATTATTATTATTATTATTTATTTTATTTTTTTTACAGTTTTAAACTTTAAATTAACAGTTTGATGTCATGAATAGAAAAGAAATATTTGTGAAATTATGATACATTTGCAAATGTATTTTAACTGTATTTTTCTGTGAAAAAAGAAAAAATTTCTTTAAAAAATGGAAATTTTATGCTTATTCACAGTTACAGTTTTTCGTGTTCTTTTCCATTTGACATGTAAAATCACAGTCTGTTTTTGTCATTTCATTGATATTTTCCTGTATCTGAAAAATACAGGAAAAATCTGTCAAATAAACCGTGAAAATTCTGTTAAATCACAGACTTTTTTTTACAGTGTACTACAGCAGAGAAGAATCAAACTGTCATGGCTCCTGTTTGAGTCCAAACGTCTGAAGTCTTCCAGTCGTGTCAGAGGGTGGAAGTGCAGGAAAAAAAAAAAAAAAAAAAGGCCCTGAGGCTGAAGTCTGAGCTCCAGGAATGAGTCCAAGCAGCTGATGGAGACCAGCCCAGCGCCAGAGCACAGCTGCACATGTGGCTCCAAAACCTGCTTCATGTTCACCTCCATTAAAACACTGACCCTCCACAGATCACACACGCAGTAAAGGAAAGGCATGTGACAAATCAACACGACACACGGCTTTATGTTTTTGTCTGGTACACAGGGGCTGTTTGAGTGGTGTCAGGTTCTGGAAGTAGACAGCAGGTATTTTCTGTGCACGCTGAAGTTTGTCATGGACACTGTTTATGGAAAAACCAGAAATCAAAATAACAAAAAGGTTTTAACGCACATGAGATGGGTTTTAGAGAAAGACTGAAAGGAAAACGTGTGGAATATGAGCATTTACGAAGGGCGACTGAAAAGTGTTGAGCCTAACGTGGAAAGGATTCAGATATGAAGACCACATTTGGTCCATGAAATCTGTCACACGTCTTAATCCTGTCCACTCCAGGTCTTGGTCATACTAATCTGTTCTGTTTGAGCAGCTCCCTGAACTGTCTGTATCAAGTGTTTCCTGAAAATGGACAAACTGAAGTATCAGCTGTTATCGAGTACATACGACCTTTGTCTTCTGTGGGGTTAGGACAGGGTTAGGGTTAGGAACAGGGTTAGGGTTAGGGTTAGGGTTAGGAACAGGGTTAGGGTTAGGACAGGGTTAGGGTTAGGAACAGGGTTAGGGTTAGGAACAGGGTTAGGGTTAGGAACAGGGTTAGGGTTAGGAACAGGGTTAGGGTTAGGACAGGGTTAGGGTTAGGAACAGGGTTAGGGTTAGGAACAGGGTTAGGGTTAGGAACAGGGTTAGGGTTAGGAACAGTGTTAGGGTTAGGACAGGGTTAGGGTTAGGAACAGGGTTAGGGTTAGGACAGGGTTAGGGTTAGGAACAGGGTTAGGGTTAGGGTTAGGACAGGGTTAGGGTTAGGAACAGGGTTAGGGTTAGGAACAGTGTTAGGGTTAGGAACAGGGTTAGGGTTAGGGTTAGGGTTAGGAACAGGGTTAGGGTTAGGACAGGGTTAGGGTTAGGAACAGGGTTAGGGTTAGGAACAGGGTTAGGGTTAGGAACAGGGTTAGGGTTAGGACAGGGTTAGGGTTAGGGTTAGGACAGGGTTAGGGTTAGGGTTAGGAACAGGGTTAGGGTTAGGACAGGGTTAGGGTTAGGAACAGGGTTAGGGTTAGGAACAGGGTTAGGGTTAGGACAGGGTTAGGGTTAGGACAGGGTTAGGGTTAGGAACAGGGTTAGGGCTAGGGTTAGGAACAGGGTTAGGGTTAGGAACAGGGTTAGGGTTAGGACAGGGTTAGGGTTAGGAACAGGGTTAGGGTTAGGAACAGGGTTAGGGTTAGGACAGGGTTAGGGTTAGGAACAGTGTTAGGGTTAGGAACAGGGTTAGGGTTAGGACAGGGTTAGGGTTAGGAACAGTGTTAGGGTTAGGGTTAGGACAGGGTTAGGGTTAGGACAGGGTTAGGGTTAGGAACAGGGTTAGGGTTAGGAACAGTGTTAGGGTTAGGGTTAGGACAGGGTTAGGGTTAGGAACAGGGTTAGGGTTAGGGTTAGGAACAGGGTTAGGGTTAGGACAGGGTTAGGGTTAGGAACAGGGTTAGGGTTATGAACAGGGTTAGGGTTAGGACAGGGTTAGGGTTAGGAACAGGGTTAGGGTTAGGGTTAGGAACAGGGTTAGGGTTAGGAACAGGGTTAGGGTTAGGACAGGGTTAGGGTTAGGACAGGGTTAGGGTTAGGAACAGGGTTAGGGTTAGGAACAGGGTTAGGGTTAGGACAGGGTTAGGGTTAGGAACAGGGTTAGGGTTAGGGTTAGGAACAGGGTTAGGGTTAGGAACAGGGTTAGGGTTAGGACAGGGTTAGGGTTAGGAACAGGGTTAGGGTTAGGAACAGGGTTAGGGTTAGGACAGGGTTAGGGTTAGGAACAGGGTTAGGGTTAGGAACAGGGTTAGGGTTAGGAACAGGGTTAGGGTTAGGACAGGGTTAGGGTTAGGACAGGGTTAGGGTTAGGAACAGGGTTAGGAACAGGGTTAGGGTTAGGAACAGGGTTAGGGTTAGGACAGGGTTAGGGTTAGGACAGGGTTAGGGTTAGGAACAGGGTTAGGGTTAGGGTTAGGAACAGGGTTAGGGTTAGGAACAGGGTTAGGGTTAGGACAGGGTTAGGGTTAGGACAGGGTTAGGGTTAGGAACAGGGTTAGGGTTAGGAACAGGGTTAGGGTTAGGAACAGGGTTAGGAACAGGGTTAGGGTTAGGGTTAGGAACAGGGTTAGGGTTAGGAACAGGGTTAGGGTTAGGAACAGGGTTAGGGTTAGGGTTAGGACAGGGTTAGGGTTAGGGTTAGGACAGGGTTAGGGTTAGGGGTTGGGATGTTTCCATAGTTTGGACTGCTCCTTGGTCTCAGGCTGATAGTGATGGACCCCAGTTTCATCCAGAGTCACAAATCAGCCCCAAACTCAAGTTTGTATTGCATCGCATCTTATCTCATCTTATTTAATCATATCACAGCGCAGTTTATCTTATCTCATCTCATTGTATCGTATCATATCGTACCTTACCTCATCTTATCTTCTTTTATCTCATCTTATCGGATCGTATGTTATCTTATCTCATCCTATCGTATCATATCTTATCTCATCTCATCGTATTGTATCGTATCTTGTCGTATCTTATTGTATCTTATTGTATCTTATCTTATCTCATCTTATCATATCTCATCTCATCGTATTGTATCTCATCGTATCTTACCGTGTCATATCTCATCTCATCATATCTCATCTCATCTCATTGTATTGTATCTTATCTCATCGTATCTCATCTTATCTTATCTTATCTTATCTTATCTCATCTTATCATATCTCATCTCATCGTATTGTATCTCATCGTATCTTACCGTGTCATATCTCATCTCATCATATCTCATCTCATCGTATCTCATCTTATCTTATCTTATTTTATCTCATCTTATCTTATCTTATCTTATCTTATCTTAGCTTATCTTATCTTATCTTATCTTAGCTTATCTTATCATGTCTTATTTTATCATGTCTTATCTTATCATGTCTCATCTCATCTCATCTTACACATCATTCTATATAAATATGTGAATGTGCAGACTTTGGGATAAAAAATCTAAATCTGCGTTCAGTTCCCCTCCCTTCACTGTCACTGTTCTGTTCAGTTGGACTCAGAAACGCTCCTACAGGGTTCACATTCATACGTCTAACATCAGCGCAGACAAAACCTGCCACAGCGCTTCGGTTTAACGCCATCTCTGCCGCTCGTTTTCCTCTGAAGCCTCTGCCGTATAACGAACCACTGAAATCTCATCAGCTCCGACCACGCTCAATCTGGCAACCATGAAATAAGTAGGGCCCGGCAGTGGAGGAGAAATTAGAGAATTTCCCCGAGTCATTCAACATTTAGAACGGCAGATGCTGGATTTAAATTCCTGCTCAACATTAATAAGGAGTCCCATTCAGTTTCATCTGAAGCGTGCATTCCACTCAGAGCGCTCAGTGCTTTTATGCAGCTTGAATACAGTATGAAGACCGACAAACTGATCGCAAGTCCAACTTCACTCCCTGAATAATTTATTTCAAAGCAGCAACAATGCTTGAAGAAAAAGCAACACATCCACAGACGTCAGTCAAAAAAAAGGAAAGTAACCCCAGAACATCACAGCTGCCCTGAGAGTCAGTGTGAAGTGACTGTTTTTAAAACCTCTGCATTTTACAGCAAGGACTGACAGCACACACAAAAACTGAGCCAAAGCCTGGAAATGACCGAAAAGTCTGAAAGAAAAAGCAACAAACTCACATTTTAAAGCATGTCTGTGAAATTCAGCAGCAAAAACTTAGAAATTATCAAAAAGTCTGAAAGAAAAAGCAACAAACTCACATTTTAAAGCATGTCTGTGAAATTCAGCAGCAAAAACTTAGAAATTATCAAAAAGTCTGAAAGAAAAAGCAACAAACTCACACATTTTAAAGCATGTCTGTGAAATTCAGCAGCAAAAACTTAGAAATTATCAAAAAGTCTGAAAGAAAAAGCAACAAACTCACATTTTAAAGCATGTCTGTGAAATTCAGCAGCAAAAACTTAGAAATTATCAAAAAGTCTGAAAGAAAAAGCAACAAACTCACACATTTTAAAGCATGTCTGTGAAATTCAGCAGCAAAACTTAGAAATTATCAAAAAGTCTGAAAGAAAAAGCAACAAACTCACATTTTAAAGCATGTCTGTGAAATTCAGCAGCAAAACTTAGAAATTATCAAAAAGTCTGAAAGAAAAAGCAACAAACTCACATTTTAAAGCATGTCTGTGAAATTCAGCAGCAAAACTTAGAAATTATCAAAAAGTCTGAAAGAAAAAGCAACAAACTCACATTTTAAAGCATGTCTGTGAAATTCAGCAGCAAAACTTAGAAATTATCAAAAAGTCTGAAAGAAAAAGCAACAAACTCACATTTTAAAGCATGTCTGTGAAATTCAGCAGCAAAAACTTAGAAATTATCAAAAAGTCTGAAAGAAAAAGCAACAAACTCACATTTTAAAGCATGTCTGTGAAATTCAGCAGCAAAAACTTAGAAATTATCAAAAAGTCTGAAAGAAAAAGCAACAAACTCACACATTTTAAAGCATGTCTGTGAAATTCAGCAGCAAAACTTAGAAATTATCAAAAAGTCTGAAAGAAAAAGCAACAAACTCACATTTTAAAGCATGTCTGTGAAATTCAGCAGCAAAACTTAGAAATTATCAAAAAGTCTGAAAGAAAAAGCAACAAACTCACATTTTAAAGCATGTCTGTGAAATTCAGCAGCAAAACTTAGAAATTATCAAAAAGTCTGAAAGAAAAAGCAACAAACTCACATTTTAAAGCATGTCTGTGAAATTCAGCAGCAAAAACTTAGAAATTATCAAAAAGTCTGAAAGAAAAAGCAACAAACTCACATTTTAAAGCATGTCTGTGAAATTCAGCAGCAAAAACTTAGAAATTATCAAAAAGTCTGAAAGAAAAAGCAACAAACTCACATTTTAAAGCATGTCTGTGAAATTCAGCAGCAAAAACTTAGAAATTATCAAAAAGTCTGAAAGAAAAAGCAACAAACTCACATTTTAAAGCATGTCTGTGAAATTCAGCAGCAAAAACTTATAAACAATCAAGAAGTTTGAAAGAAAAAGAAACAAATTCACACATTTTAAAAGTGGGCGCATGAACTTTTAAAATATCTACATGAAAATTGCTTGAACCATCATTATGAATCAATAAATAATCAATAACTTATGACAGTTACTGTATAACAAAGTATTCAAGTATATTCCACAGGTTCAGAATATGAAAGTAACTAAATCAGACAAATATACTGAAGAAAAAGTATATTTGCTCTTAGATGTAATGAATTAGAGGTAGAAAGTTGCTGAAAATGGAAAAATGAATTGATTAGTTTGTGATCTATAATTATCTAATGACACATACCTGTAAACAACAGTGTGAACCTGGTTTTGTGCAGCTCCTCTACACAAAGCTTCTGAAAAGTGAAGGAACAGAGCAGCGTTCGACAGACGAGTGAGAGAAAACACAGCCCTGCATGCACACACATGCACTAAAAAAACTGAGCTTCATTTTTCAACAGATAAACATATGCATGAGCGCACACACACACACACACACACACACACACACACACACACCATCATTATGGAGGCCCTGGTGGTCAGAACAGTGTGGTTTGGGTTGGAGGCGCAGCTCCAGCACCTTCACTGGTTTCATGGGTTTTTCAGACACAGTTTGTGTGCATTTGTTCTTTTCTTTGACCCTGGATGAAGGAACGTTCCAGATCCTTCAAAAATGAGATCACTGGAGGATTTTACCAGTCATTACTTGTGCGTCTCTGACATTTAACCCTAGAACGCCAAACGTATCATATTTGATCCATGAGTTTTGGAGCCCTCTACATGATCAGAGTGAAAAAACCTGATGTATACAATTGGATACATGCAATACACAGATAATCCACCAGGGGGACGAGTTCGTTCACCAGAGGCCTTTCCACTGACACCACATTGTCATTAACCCTGTAAAGCCTGAACCATTAAATCACTGACAGGAAATTCCAGTTCTTTGAAACTGGAGCCTTTACTGGTCCTTCTGAACAACCCCCCCGATTTTTTTTTTCAAATATCAATTTCCGTGTATGAGTTTCAATTCTTTTTTTTTTTTATCATAGTTAATATGTCGAGAGTGACACGGTGGTGCAGTGGTTAGCACTTGTGCCTCACAGCAATAAGGTCCTGGGTTCAATTCCAACCCCAGTCGACGGGGGGTGGGACCTTTCTGTGTGGAGTTTGCATGTTCTCCTCGTGTCTGCGTGGGTTCTCTCCGGGTACTCTGGCTCCTCCCACCATCCAAACACATGTACTGATAGGTTAACTGGTTCATCTAAATTGCCCATAGGTGTGAATGTGACAGTGACTGTTTGTCTGTATATGTTCAGCCTGTGATGAACTGGAGACTTGTCCAGGGTGAACCCCGCCTTCGCCCCTATGTAACTGGGATAGGCTCCAGGAGACCCCCGTGACCCTAGTGAGGATAAAGCGGGTTCAGAAAATGAATGAATAATACATCAAGTCTCAATGCTCAAATATTATTATTTTTGAACAAACAAAAACATAATATAACACAACACAAACATGTCTGATAAACTGGTCATTCTTTTTCTAAACTGCCAAAGTTCTTCCTCCTTCCTCATTAATGTCAGTCCTGTAGTGTCACAAAAGGCCTCTGGTGAATGAACTCCTCCCCCCGGTGGATTATCTGTGTATTGCATGTATCTAATTGTATACATTAGGTTTTTCAAGAAAAAAAGTATCACACTGATCATGTAGAGGGCTTCAAAGCTCATGTATCAAATATGATACATTTGGTGTTATAGGGTTAATGAGGAAGGAGGCAGAACTTTGTCAGTTTTGAAAAGGAATTACCAATTTTTTAGACATGTTTGTGTTATAATATGATGTTTTGTGTTTTTTTTTGTTTTGTTCAAAAATAATATTTGAGCATTGAGACCCTATGTATCAAACATGATACAAAATTGAAACTCATACATGGAAACTGATATTTGAAAAATGTTTTTTCGGTTGTTCAGAGGGACCAATAAAGGCTCCAGTTTCAAAGAACTGGAATTTTCTGTCAGTGATTTAATGGTTCAGGCTTTACAGGGTTAACCCATAAAGACCCAAACATCCACTGTGGACCAAATGCATCTAGTGATCTATAATGTTTAATACCTGTTGATCCACTAATCCTATCAATACGTGTAAATAAATGGTTTAAAATACAATTTGTCATCTTTTTGTTGTCATCAGATATGACCCATTTGGACGTTCAGAGGCTCCGTAGTTACCATGGAAACACCGTCATCTTCTACAACATTGATTCACCAGTCAAACCCATGGAGTTGGATCAATGACAGTGGATGGACACACTGGGTTTATACTTAGTTACTGATATATTTTGCTGAAAAAGTCACTTTATCTTTAATTTTCTTTGTTTTTTAATATAATATCTCACAACTTTAATTAGAGCTATTATGAACATCTACATGATCAGTAAATTAAATATAGGAAAATACCTGATTTTCACTAAAAATGTAAGATACAGAGGATAATATTATAATAAATGGTGATAAATCACATAGGAAAGGGTTAAAGGGAGAGAAAAATTCATTTGGGAACTGCCATAAAAGTAGCACTGGGTCTTTATGGGTTAAACAGAATCTGTAAAGGAAAGGAGCTTTTTAAAAACTGTTTTATTTGCATGAAAATTACATTAAGTTCCATCACTTAGTACGTTTTACACTTAGACTTAATGCAGATAGATTAGAGGAGAGTAAAACTTTCATGTCCCATAGGGCCATTTGCTTTATAAAGAGCAGACAAACGCAGTCACATCCATCTTCCACACTGTCGACTTGAATCACTGGGAAAAGAATCAGAAATGGGTTAACTGTGGAGGAGTAATGAATATACTGTAGATTATACATATACAGCTACATCCACAATGAGAAAACTGACAGGTTCTGCAGTGATGCAGTCAACATTCTGCCATAGTGTTTGTTTAAATATAGTTCTCAAAATGGTTGCAGCCATGAATCCACCACAGAAGTGAATTTTTCCAAAAACCCCTTCATAGTAATACCACAGATGAAGTTACTGAGATGCCACTGGTCCATAATGATATGACTGGACTTAGGAACATATATGTAATTTCATTAAGTGTAAATTCAGGGCTTACTTGGCTCCATAAAAGTGGAGAAATCAAAAACTGAAGCGAAACTCTTTTTTTTTTTTTTTTTTTTTTTTTTAAATAGAGCTTAAATGCACTAGGCCAACATCTATAACAGTGATGAACAGTCCTTTGAAAGACCTCTTATTAAAACTGTATTATAGGGATTCTGTGTTTTCATATTAAATTATGACACCACAAAATACTCATATGCACTGTAAAAAAAAAAAAAAGACACCATAAAAAACGGTATTATTCCAGCAGCAGGGGCGCCGAAAAAATACTGTTAAATAACGGAAAATAACCATCTCATAAAAATACAGTAATTTTCCATAATTAAAATACAGGTTTTTGCCCTAACTTTACGTGAGATTTTGCATATTTTTTTGACTTTTTAATGTTTAGTAAAGAATATTTCCATGTATTAAAACAATCCAATTCCCTATAAATATATATATAAATAATTTTCAGTGAGACTCAGTTGTCCAATCCACTGATAAAAACTGTATTTGGACAGTTTATCAGTGCTTATACATGTTATACATTCACAAAAATACATTTATTCAACAGTTTTGTTGTGAAACCTCCTGTAATTACACAAGATATTTGTCAATGAACAAACAAGTCTGGTTCAACTGACAGAACTAATACTTCTGTTACCGTTAACTGTCAGGAATTTTATCAGGTTTTATTTTTTTTTATGGTATTAAACTTTAAATTAACAGTTTAATCTCATAAAAAGAAAAGAAATATTTGTGAAATTACGATACATTTGTAAATGTATTTTAACTGTATTTTTCTGTGGAAAAAGAAAACATTTCTTTAAAAACTGGAAATTTTATGGTTATTCACAGTTACAGTTTTTTCGTGTTATTTTCCATTTGACATGTAAAATCACAGTCTGTTTTTTTTTTATTTCATTGATATTTTCCTGTATCTTAAAAATACAGGAAAAATCTGTAAAATAAACATTGAAATTTCTGTTAAATTACAGATTTTTTTTTATAGTGCAGTGATGAACAGTCCTTTAAAGACCTCTTATTAAAACTGTATTATAGGGATTCTGTGTTTTCATATTAAATTATGATAGTATAAAATACTCATATGGTACAAGAAACTAGAACCAGGATTCAGATTTGTTTGGTGTATTGCCCAAAAACTATTCAATCTGATAAGTAGACACATTTTCATATGAATCATTTTAATCCTGCTGCTTCCTGAAGTACCCATTTACCCTTTTACACTGAGCATCTATTGAATCCAAATGAGGTTCCTGGTCCAACACGGCACCCAGATCCTTCTGCACTGTTGCCACCGGCTCACACTGCACTGTAAAAAAAATCTGTAATTTAACAGAATTTTCACTGTTTATTTTACAGATTTTTCTTGTATTTTTCAGATACAGGAAAATATCAATGAAATGACAAAAACAGACTGTGATTTTACATGTCAAATGGAAAAGAACAGGAAAAAACTGTTACTGTGAATAACCAGAAAATTTACATTTTTTAAAAAGAAATTTTTCTTTTTTCACAGAAAAATACAGTTAAAATACATTTGCAAATGTATCATAATTTCACAAATATTTCTTTTCTATTTATGAGATTAAACTGTTAATTTAAAGTTTAATACTGTAAAAAAAAAAAAGGTCAGTAAAACCAGATAAAATTACTGACAGTTAACGGTAACAGAAGTATTAGTTCTGTCAGTTGAACCAGACTTGTTTGTTAATTGACAAATATCTTGTGTAATTACAGGAGGTTTCACAACAAAACTGTTGAATAAATGTATTTTTGTGAATGTAGAACATGTATAAGCACTGATAAACTGTCCAAATACAGTTTTTATCAGTGGATTGGACAACTGAGTCTCACTGAAAATTATTTTTATATATATATTTATAGGGAATTCGATTGTTTTAATACATGAAAATATTCTTTATTAAACATTAAAAAGTCAAAAATATGCAAAATCTCATGTAAAGTTAGGGCAAAATTTTAATTTTAATTATGGAAAATTACCGTATTTTTATGAGATACTTATTTTCCATTATTTTACAGTATTTTTTCAGCACCCCTGCTGCCGGAATAGTACTGTTTTTTTTATGTTTTTTTTTTTTTTTTTTTTTTTACAGTGTAATCACATGGTGCGGGGGGAAGGGGCGGGGCCTCCTACACAAATTCTTTGTCTCAGCCACATTTATTTGGAGGTAAAGCTGTAACACCAGTTTAAATTCCTCTTCAGGGACCAGGCTATCACAATCCCAGTAGATTTGGCAGACACTTTAATTCCAGGTTGTGGTTTTGCTTTGGTTTTATAGCGGCACCGAGGAAGAAACTTGCAGCTTTATTTCAGACCATGAGATTGGTCGAACTCACGCAGGGTGAACACAATAAAGAAAAACACCAGGAAACATTGTGCCTCATCTGTGACCGATTATGGTGCAATCAAATACATCACCATAGTAAATTCAACAGTAAAGAAACTGAAAAATTGCACATTTGACCCTTGAAATGTATTTTTATCCTTCTAAATAAAACCCATAAAAAATAAAAATAAAAAAAGCTAATAAAACATTTGGCTTTCCTCTGTGTGGTTTTCAGCTGAAAGTATTGGTTTCCACTGTAGGAAGTATTATTTAAAATGATTCAGAACAGCTCTCAGCAGCTCTGAAACACTGTACAGAAAACAAACAGGAGTAAACAATGAATTCAACTGGGGACTGGCTTCAGTGGTGGATTCAAGCACATGGGGTACAGTGGATATTTGTGGTGGATTTCAAAAGCATTAAGAGCAAGACACATCAGCGATTATAAGTCAGTGGAGTAAAAGTTACTGATGGATGGACTTTTTCAGCCAAAAAGTCAAGTGTGAACCTCAGTAAACCATTTTGGATTTCATTGGTGAATTGAGAGTTTTCTTATTGATTAATTTAATACTACTTATTGGTACAGGAAGTTTAGGACAAACCAGTGAGGATATCCCCATCTGGAGTTTTTATTTATATGTATTGCTTTTTATTTATCCTTGCATTGATTTGATGGATTCTTTCAACTGTACATTTATTTTTTCATTTATTAATTCTTTTCTTTTTTTTTTTTTTCAATAAATAAAATCACGCAAACAAGAAAAAAGTCCCACCGCATAAGTATGCCCTGCATCAAAATAATTGCTGATAATTTCTTTGGTGGTAACCATATTTAAATATAAACTTCTGGTTTTCCCACCTGTCAGAAAGACAGTCCAATCAGCATCCACATCCTGATCACAGCAGGCACCTGCCTTTACCGGAAGGACCTTTTTCTTGTTTGTGTGATTCTCTTTTCCCATGTGTGCTTTCTTTCTTCCCAGGTTATGTTTTATTGGATTTTTTTTACAGCGATAGTGCAAAAAAAAAAAAAAAAAAAAGTCTAAACATTAGGAATTGTTGTTTTTATACAGACCAGAACATACACATACACTATTAAATGTACATCTATAAGGACAATATTTTAATGTGCCACCAGATACTTTGTAATGAACTCATTAGGTTAAAAACAAAACAACAAACAAACAAACAAAAAAACCCAGAAAAATAGCTTATTATAAGATATATCTCTTTATCTCTGACAGTTTAAGAAGGTCTCTTTTTTAACAACTGTTGCTGTGCACTGTATAATAAATACTGGGGATTTGGAGAAGAGGATAAAGTGCATTTTAACTAAGTAATATCTAACCTGCCTGTCATTTTTCCTATAAATTTGGCCTACTATTGAACAAACTATTCATGCATGTACAGTGTATGAAAAACTATCCCACCGGACAGTTTCCGCCTCCTCTGCCTCAAATCATCCAATAGTGATGAGTAAAGAGCCTTTTTCCTTGTGTGATTGGCTTAGACACACGTCAGTTATATTCATTACTTCCGGTCTCCTCCGTTGCTAAGTGACGGCTACTGTGCACTTCTTCGGTCCGCTAAACGGGTGCTAACTGGTTGACATGTTTACGCCTTTTTGGGAAAATATACACAGATTTAGATAATTTGTAGCAGTTGTAGCTTCTATTTCGGAGCCATGGCTGCTATAAAAGACGGCGAATACACGGCTACAATCTACAAACTGGTGAGAATATTGTTGTAGCTGAAGGTAGCGTTAGCATCTTTGCTATGCTAAGAGCAGATGTTGAGTATGAAATACACAACATATGTAACACAGCTCCGTGTGTTGTGCTGGTGGTAAATTAAATAAAGTTACAGGCGAAACTCAACAAGCACCAAGTTATGTTTGAATTATTGACATGTGCCATATGTGAAACTGTTGAAAAAAACATCAAACTTGACGCTGTTTTGACTAAGTGTTTAATAATTACTGTGGTTTAATGCAGTGGTTTCCAACCTTTTTATACTCCACACACACAAATTTCTGGCGACCCCAGACATTCAAAACGGAGACTTTTTTTTTCCCTTAAATTAATTTATTTATGATCATGAAATAGTTTGCTATACTATGTTGCTAATAAACGTTAATTTTAGACAACATTTAGTCTGTATAATGTCTATTATTGTGGACAGAGGCAGTAAATCCAGGTGTAGATTACTGCACAAAGGGAGAATCTGATTTTCCTTGGTCAGGATCTGTCCAGTCAGTCCAGCTGTCATTTACAAGGCTGACAATTAATACTGAACAAACAAGAACTGAAACTATGAATTATGAAAGAGCTGCAGCATCTGAAACTGACCACAGTGAACATTTGACACAAACAGAACCACAGTGCTGCAGTTTCACAACCACAGTTTGTCTTTTATGTATTGGGATTGTCTCTGTCAACTCACTGTATATTTTTTATTAGTAAGGTTTTTAATTTTTGTTTGCTTTTTTTTTTTTTTTTTTTATCAATTACTAGAAATTTCAGGCGACCCCATTTGAATTACAGGTGACCCCATGTGGAGTCCCGGCCCCAAGGCTGAAAACACTGGTGTAATTTGTGTCATTTTTAACAAATCAGACAGACTCTGTGATCTTATGTTAGTCTCCTTTGTCTGTAGATTAAAGACAGCCAGTATGTGGAGGCAATTCACATCCTAAACAGCCAACTTCAAAAACACACTAAGGTAAGTTTCTGAAATCATGTGTTACGTGTTTTATTTCTGCTCAGAGAAATCACCGGAATACCCCTGATTTTATTCTAAATTGGAGAAAAAGTAATTATTAAGCTCATCCATAAAATAATAAATGATTATCAAAAAATCACATGACGCATTTAGAAAGATTACAACAAACTTTACACATTTAATGAATCAAACGATTAGTCAGGGAAGCAGTCAGGAGATTTCCTGATCTCTCGCTTCTTTCAAATTCATAAAGTTGCAGTAATAATGGTAAAAATATAAAACATACAACATAAAATTACAGATGAAAGGTTATTATGATAAGATGTTATTGATCCCACTGTAAGGAAATTGCAGTATTTACAGCAGCAAAACACAGAAAACATAATGCAGAAGACAAGTAGAACATTTAAGAGTGAAACAGGATATTTAAAAGAGTATCTGCTATTTAAATAACTTCTTCTGTACATACTTACGTACATATTATTTACATGTTTGCAGTATTGTTGCACATGATGTTGATATATTGACATGATATGGGGGAATGACTGTGAACTGTTGTGTAGTGTAATGGCTGTGGGAAGGAATGACCTGCTGTATCACTTCTTCTTGGTGTAAGAGTCTAGTTCTGAAGGAGCTGCACAGGTCCTCTACAGTGTGATGCAAGGGCTGTTAAATGTTGAAATAATACTAATAACATGATTTTATTTCTCAGTAAAAGGTTCAGTTTGGTGATTTTCTCTGCTGTCTTTTCTCTTGTCCTTGTTACTCTCAACAAACACCACAGAACTGCAAACAACCAGATTAAAGTTTAAGTTTAGCTGTGTCTTTTTTGCCTTTCATAAGATTGTTAGTTTAATTCTCCTTTATTTCTTCCATACGTCAGTCTAGGGCAGCACTGTCTCTGCTCAGTTACTGCTATTATCACATCCAGGACTTCACCAATGCAGCAGAGTGTTATGAACAGCTCACCCAGCTGCACCCAGAGGTGGAGGAGTATAAGGTGTACTACGCTCAGTCCCTCTACAAAGCCGGCGTTTATCCTGAAGCTACTAAGGCCTCGTTTGCACTGGATAACCCTAACAGTCACACCAAGGTACAGCACACACACACAGAACATACAGTATCATACTAAATAACAGTGTCAGATTTTCATATGTTAAATTGCATTTGTCATATTTTAGTATGACACCGTTAGCTTGTGAATGTGTATGAATGTCAGTTGAATAGATGTTCCTTCAGCTTTGCCCAGGGCACAGTCATGTTAGAGCACGGGAAGAGTTAAACAGGAAAAATCAACAATAACGTACAGTCAGAATACAGCATGTGATATAAAAAAGGTGCTTATTTAAAAAATAAAATGTAATAATAATATGGACCATACATTATCATAATAAGCCTAAACGGATGTTTACATTTGTGCACGTTTTGTTTTTAACAATAAAGCACATAAATACAGTAACAAGATAAAGAGTTCATATGAAATCCCACAATATATACTACATACACAACATCTATACTAATGTTCAACATACTATTGTATAAATAAGTGCGCTGTTCAGGGTGTGAATACATGTTACTTCCTGAAAGCTTCCCAACCAGCTGGAGACATGTAACCTTGGCAAGTGGACAATCTCACATCTACTGGTGTGTAATAATATGACCTGTGTGTAATGGCTAAGTGTCCAGAGTTTGAATACCGCTACTATATATTTACCTATAAATAGAATGCAGTTTACATACTGTTGATTAAATACTATGGTTTGTGGCATAGTAAAAATGTTAGTGTACTATTGTAGGCTGCTAATTAGCATTTAAATATGGAATTTCAGACAATGTCCAGTCATCATATCTGTATCTATAGTTTATCTCACAAATACAACTAAACTCAAGAAGTTTGTCGTCATGTCAGAAGGTCATCTTTTTATCGAGTTTATACAACAGAGACTGTATATCAAAAGATCCACTTTTGATCGTATTTATTGTATGAATGCAGTCAAACTCAAGGAATTGATGTCAGAAGCCAGCTCATTTGTACTTTTAGGTCTAGCACAGCCGGTTATTGCAGTGATCTTTTTATAGGGCTCCCCAAAAGACCATCAAAAAAACACCATCTTATTCCAAATGCAGCTGATAGAGGTGCAGCACTGTTTCGTAATCCCACTGCTGTTTTTTTTTTTATTATTTGTTACAAAATGCAAAGAAATGTGATACATATTATGTTTAGGCCATCTGTTTTTGCCAGGTGTAAACTGGGCCAAAGAATTATAGTAATGATTTATTGGGTGTAGATCCTCTGTGACTGATTCAGAAGAACAGTTTAAAGACATCTCAGCCTCATGTACATTGAAAGTTTTTTTTTTTTACCATCTGCTACACATTCTCAACTACTAGAAGCGTTGTCTCAACAGCAGTGCCCCTGATAAATACATATGGGCTTTAAACACATTGCAAATGAAATGCAGCAAAGCCAAGGTGTGTGCAGGTGAAGGGGAGACATTTTTATGGAATGAAGGTCAAAGGAGTGCTGCTTTCACTTGGGTGTAACATTGATTTATTGTAGAAAAACAGGTAAAAGTCTATGCAAATGAATTATAGATGACAGATTGAATCAGTGAGTGAAGTTGATGTGCGTCTTGAATGTTTTATCCTGAAGTTAGATCTGGTCCAGACTTGTTGTGTCAAGTCCTTGTTTCAACTTTGATTCATTCTCTCTCTCTCTCTCTCTCTCTCTCTCTCTCTCTCTTCTGGCACAGATGGTCAAACTGCAAGCCTGCATCAAATACTGCGAGGAAGATTATTCTGCTGCCAAGGTGACAAGCTCTCACACGTTATCCCATAATGCATACAAATTACACCATTTCTGTTCAGTGTGGTGGCTTGAATCCATTTTAGATGCAGCCAGACACATTTCGTACAATCTCCTCTCAGACTTTAGCTGACTGGGCTGAACGCTAAATACAGCCGATGATTTCCATTGGCTATTTCGGATTCTAGTCTGTGACGGAGAGGAGCTCAGAGTCTGTAATGACTGGACATTCTGTCAGCAAATGACCAGATCACATCAGAACTGTCTCCAATTCCTCTAGCAAAACAAACATGGACGTGTGGTCTGAAAGTAATGCTTAGCAAGCACTAAAGCTGGGTGGATTTTCCATTTGGCAAGGAAATCATCTCCACATTACCATGACGTGTGTGGAGTTCAGATGTTCTTCTCATGTCTGTGTGGGTTCTACTCCACTACTTCTTCTTACCTGTCCTCTCAGAATCAGAATCATGTTTATAGAGGGTCTGCACGTGAAGTCAGCGCTAGCGGAAGTCACTGCGGTTCCGCCCACTGAGTGTCAGAAAGAGGGAGATGAGTGACAGTGTTGGCTTCAATCCTGTCTAAACTGAAGAACAATATTGAATCCAAAATGGGGCAGAGCTGTGGTGAGATTGATTGTATTTTCAGGTTCTTAAAGCAGTGGGAGTTTTACAGACATCGAAAGACAACGACAAGAGAAGGAGATGGATCCACAAATCCAGGAAACCAAACCTAGATCTGTGGATCCTGTTTGGTGTCAGCTAACATTCACTGATGCTGTATTTTTGGGTCCAATCAGACCTGAAATGACCTATTGTTTTGGCTAACGGTCCTTCTTAGTGCAGCTCTTGGTTTCATGATCAGATCTTTCCTGGTTTTTGTCTCATTTTGTGATTGTGAACCTTGTGCTCCTACATGATTAGTAAACTACCTGAAACTGAGGCCAACCTAGTTTTACAAATACGGAGGAACTGGAGAATAAAGCTAGGACGGAGTATTAGGACCACAGAAGAAAAGAAAAACACTGGGCACTACCAGAAGAAAGTCAGAAAATATGGAGATAAAACCTGGAATTTAATGAGAATTAAGTCGAATACAAAAAGAATCACAATGTTATGAGAATAAAGTCGTAGTCATAAAAAAAAACCTCATAATTTAACTAAAATGTCATTGGTTTATGAGATTAAAGTCGTCATATTCCGTCAATAAAGCCATAATATTATCAGAATAATTTGTTAATTTAAACCAGGTGGTGTAAATCTGCTAATTTCCCAGAATGCAGTGGTGCCCTGCTGGTCCACAGCAGTAGTATCTGTGTTGGATAAAGGACTGGATCTGAACTAGACTCAGTAAATCTGCTCAGTCCCAGTAGATCATGCATAGATTCACTGGGGTCAGTCCACGGTGGACTGGAAATGACCTTTGGATCAGCTGGTTCTGGGCCCTAGTTTTGGAGCCTTTGGATCAGCTGGTTCTGGTCCTAGTTTTAGACCCTTTGGATCAGCTGGTTCTGGTCCTAGTTTTGGAGCCTTTGGATCAGCTGGTTCTGGTCCTAGTTTTGGAGCCTTTGGATCAGCTGGTTCTGGTCCTAGTTTTAGACCCTTTGGATCAGCTGGTTCTGGGCCCTAGTTTTGGAGCCTTTGGATCAGCTGGTTCTGGGCCCTAGTTTTAGACCCTTTGGATCAGCTGGTTCTGGGCCCTAGTTTTGGAGCCTTTGGATCAGCTGGTTCTGGTCCTAGTTTTGGAGCCTTTGGATCAGCTGGTTCTGGTCCTAGTTTTGGAGCCTTTGGATCAGCTGGTTCTAGGCCCTAGTTTTGGAGCCTTTGGATCAGCTGGTTCTGGTCCTAGTTTTGGACCCTTTGGATCAGCTGGTTCTGGTCCTAGTTTTGGAGCCTTTGGATCAGCTGGTTCTGGTCCTAGTTTTGGAGCCTTTGGATCAGCTGGTTCTGGGCCCTAGTTTTGGAGCCTTTGGATCAGCTGGTTCTGGTCCTAGTTTTGGACCCTTTGGATCAGCTGGTTCTGGTCCTAGTTTTGGAGCCTTTGGATCAGCTGGTTCTAGGCCCTAGTTTTGGAGCCTTTGGATCAGCTGGTTCTGGTCCTAGTTTTGGACCCTTTGGATCAGCTGGTTCTGGTCCTAGTTTTGGAGCCTTTGGATCAGCTGGTTCTGGGCCCTAGTTTTGGAGCCTTTGGATCAGCTGGTTCTGGTCCTAGTTTTGGACCCTGGTTGTCAGTCCTGATGAAACCATATATATTTGTTTCAGGTCCAAATAGCGCTGACCCCCTCCCCCCTGGATCAGGTCTGGATCCTCCATTTGTGTCCACATGTCAGTGTTCATGGACCACTTGTTCTTTGGTAGCTCGTACAGATCCATGTCCAGTCCAGTTGTCCTTCATTTAATTTCAAATTTCACATTTTCCCGCCCTGGCTGTGTTTACTGCTATACTCCGTCATGTTGAACAGGTTGGTTTAAGACACTCAGTCTGACTGAGAGGGGCGTGGCCTGGGGGGAGGTGACGTGTGTGCAGACCCTCTATTGTAGGGATATTATGAGAACCGATACTCACAACACCATTCGATACTATGATGAAAAAAAAAAAAAACGTTGACACTCATTTTTTTAAGAAACAGAAAAACCAATGCCTGTGTAAGACTCAGTACCATCAGGAGGCTACTACTCTTCTAGAATTGATGCGCCGAAAGTACACATGCAACAGGTACAAGAACTTGTGAAAGAATGGCAACAGCTGCAGCTATTGCTCCGCCTCGTCTAATGGACAAAAAAGGACCACAAGTCATGTGTGGAAGTATTTTGCATTTCAGGTAGACAACCACGATGTGGTTATTGACACGCACACACATATGCCATTGTGTAAACTTACTCAAAGTATTTCTTGTTTAAGTTTATGGGTTCTTTTGATTCTTTTTTTTTTTTAACTGTGGTATCGACTTTGGTATCAAGAATTGTGTGATTTTAGTGGTGTCAGTATCGATTCCTGAATTTTTGGTGTCGTGACATCCCTAGTTTATTGTCGTATTAGTAAACAGGATTCACATTACTAGGAATTTGCTTCAGTGGTTTGGTGCATACGTAGAACGTGGAGTAATTAAGAAGCGTGCAGTAAAAAATAAAATAAAAATAAATAAATTTAAAAAAAAATAAAATAAAATAAAATAAGATAAAATAAAGCATGCTCTCCCCGTGTTCCCTCCGGGTACTCCGGCTTCCTCCCACCATCCAAAGACATGCACTGATAGGTTAAGTGATTAATCTAGATAGTTAGTTAGTTTAATTTTATTTTGAGCACACAGAATCCTCAGATAACAAAGAACCATACAACATGGTCAAACAAAATTTTTCAGCACTTGAAAAGGAATGGGAAGAAGTATAACTTATATACTCCCGCCCCCTTTTTACAAGCTAATAATTAAATCACTTCCGCTTCCTTTGCTTTCTTGACACTTTTTTTTCTGTATATTTTTCCAATAACACAAAACATCCATACAAACCATTCACATACACTTTTTAGTCACCTCACGTACAATCAGATTTGCATAATCAACCGATTTTAATATACACTATGATATTTATATGCACTTTAAATATTTACTACAAATACAGTGAGTAATAAATGTGATAATATCTCCTAATCATGATAGTCTGTATTAATTCATTACAATAATATCTTATTTTATGCATTCTTCTATATTATAACTAGATATGCACTTATTCAGATAATGTTCTATATAAATTGCCCGTAGGTGTGAATGTTAGAGTGACTGGATGTTCGTCTCTATATGTCGACCCTGTGATGAACTGAGGACTCGTCCAGGGCGTATCCCACCTTCACCCATTGATAG
This sequence comes from Sphaeramia orbicularis, assembly GCF_902148855.1. Classification (NCBI taxonomy): domain Eukaryota; kingdom Metazoa; phylum Chordata; class Actinopteri; order Kurtiformes; family Apogonidae; genus Sphaeramia; species Sphaeramia orbicularis. Next base: position 1,147,730 of record NC_043964.1, read on the forward strand.
CTGGGATAGGCTCCAGCACCCCCCGTGACCCTAGTGAGGATAAAGGGGGTTCAGAAGATGAATGAAAATGAAATAAAATAAACAAGTAAGATGGAGTTATAATAGACTATCAATGGACTATCTCTGTATCATTCCATGAGGACACAAACCTACTCTTCTTCTGATTGGTTCTGGCCTTTACAAGTGTTTTTGATCCTGACCGTTTGATCATAACCCTTAGAACTATTTTTTTTTTACCTTTACACCAAAGCATAGATAACATGTAACTCAAATGAATATAAAATCAATGTGGAACTAAATAAATGATTTAGTCAGATCTAAGGTTTGATGTTGTTGATGATATTTTTTTCTCCTTGTTTTTCAACACAGGTATTTTAATATTTATGGTCCAAAATTACGTGCAGTTATAAAAATGTAAAATGCTCCTCTCTTCTCCTGTGAGTGTGCAGAAGTTTTCCACAAACTTAAGAAAAAATTATGAAACCCAGACAGCACCTGAGCCTAACCCGAACCAATCAACAGTCCAATCAGTGGCAGAGTAGGATATAAAAAAAAAAAAAATCACACCATTTAGGAGGGTCAGAGGGTGATTGCATTAGAAACTGGAGTGTCTGATCAGGGGAAGGGTCAAGCTTATTACAATGATTAAGTATCCATTTACTAAAGAACATTTAATAGTAAATACCTCAGTCAAATTTAGAGTTGTTATCCACCTTGAATTAATTAGCCATAGATGAACATATTTAACCAAGTTTGCTGAAATTTAGCTCTTTCTTTTTCTTCAAGTCAGTATTAAGTGTAATACATGAAGCCAATGAAATGTACTGAAACTATTCTAGGTGTGACACAAAAAACAATTTATTATATTAACCTGTAAAAAATACTGGTATTTTTTTCACCCGCCACCCTCCATGAGTAAAGAGTTCATTTCAGACGTTTCCTGAACATCAACATGCAGCTTATTTGGGGTGCTGTTTGTGCTGAAAATAAAATAAACGCAAAAAAGAAGGAAAAGAGTAGGGTTTGTCTAAGATCCAGATGGAGAGGTGTGTTCAATGTGACTGTATCGTCTACAGATGGAGTTCGTTTGATGTGTCTTCACTAGAATGTTGTACAGCTGTGACTAAAACTTTTGGCAGTCATGCAGATTTTGTTTTCTCTTTTAGATTTTTTTCCACTTGTTTCTGAGGTACATTGAGCCTGTTTACATGACCATAAAAATCCAATTACTGGGAGTAATCAGATAAATGTAATAATCAGATCTGATGTATTTACATGTACTTAAGAAATGTGATGATCAAAAACCCGGATTTGGACGCTCCAGTCCATTATCGCATTTCTTTTTAAGTTCGTACATACATAGTGATGGTAGAATCAAACCTCCTGTTATTGTCTTCTGCTCACGTTTGACTACGCCAAGTCTGTTTTCTACGATTTTAATTGTTTTTACACATACGCAGACGTAAAATAAGAAAATAAATCAGATTAACCTGTATACATGCAGGAAGATATCAGAGTATTGGGGTCGAAACCAGATGTATTATTCTGATTTCCCATAATCAGATTACTGCTGGTATCTGGTAAAACAGATCAGATTATGCTGTTTACACGATCACTTGAATAAGGTCATAACTCCAAAAACTGGATAATGATCAGAGTATTAGTGTAGATGTAAACAGGCTCAGTGAGTAACAATTATCAGCTTTTTCATTTATTCATTATATTTATTCACAAATAATTCATAATTACCCAAAGAAACTTGTCCAAAATAAAAATGATAATAAAAAAAAATTAAAATAAAGAAATAAATGAAAAAAGAAAAATCAAAGAAACTTGTCAAAACTTTTGGCTATGACTGTATACTTATTCAGTTCTCCGTTTTTCCAATTTCTCCTTTTTTCTCACCTTGCCTTAGCTTTGTTCTATTCACTGTCTCTCAGGCCATTGATCGCCTCGGTTAAATTTTAAACATGTTTAAAAAATCTTTAAAAGAATGATTGACGGCAGCTAACAGGTCTGATCTGAAGACTTCAGGCCAGAATCATTAAACACCGCACGCTTCATGATTCTATCTGGTTCTGTAAACACTGATTGAAACCAACTGGAACATATCAGTTGTTCAGAATCACCGTCAGTAAGTGTGTGTGTCCACGTTAATTGTACCTGTATGTGTGTTTAAAGTCATTACTGGAGCAGCTGCCTCAGGACGACCCAGACTACATCTACAATATGGGCTGTTTACTTTACCATGACGGAAAGTACGAAGACGCCTGCAAGAAGTTCACATCTGCCATGCAAGTCCTGGGATACGTGCCAGGTAGTTATCCACCTCCATACACACCTTCACTGCTCTGGGGAGACTACAACCACGGGCACTTCTCATCAGGCTTAAATGCCTCCTCAGTTCCTTGAATTGCATGTTTTTTCTCGTAGTTTCTCTGGGGGTGTGAGGACAGAGCAACTGAAGAAATCTCCTTTTCACAGAAATGAGACGCCTTTTTCCTCTGATCCATCACTGCAGCTGTTCCAAAGTCATTTGGCTTAAAAACAGCTTTGTTTTTTTTCACTTTTCAGTTTGCATTTGTCTCAGAAACACTGCTCAGTTCATATTGTTGCACTATTTGAAAGACACTGCACTGCAAAAATCTAAATCTTACCAAGTGTATTTTTCTCATTTCTAGTCCAAATATCTCATCACACTTAAAATAAGACATAATCACCTAAAGAGTAACTTTTCAGTGAGATATAAGAACTGATTTTTAGACAATAGATCAGTGGTTCTCAACCTTTTTTGGCCCGTGACCCCATTTTAACATCACACTTTTCTGGCGACCCCAGAATGGAGACATTTTTTTGCTAAAATTAATTTGTTTTTGATCATGTAATAGTTTGCTGTACTATGTTGTAAACACAGGTTAATTTCAGAGCACATTTAGTCTATATAATGTATATTATTGTGGACAGAGGCAGTAAATCCAGGTGTAGATTACTGCACAAAGGGAGAATTTTATTTTCCTTGGTCAGGATCTGTCCAGTCAGTCCAGCTGTGATTTACAAGGAGGACAATTAATACTGAACAAACAAGAACTGAAACTATGAATTATGAAAGAGCTGCAGCATCTGAAACTGACCACAATGAACATTTGGCATAAACAGAACCACAGATAAACAGAACAACAGTGCTGCAGTTTCAGACTCACAGTTTTGTCTGTTATGGATTGGGATTGGGATTCTGTCAACTCACCGTATATTTTTTTATTTGTAAGTTTTCTTAATTTTTTATCAATTACTAGAAATTTCAGGCAACCCCATTTGAATTCCAGGTGACCCCACATGGGGTCCCGAGCCCAAGGTTGAAAAACACTGCAATAGATCTTGAAAATCTCATTTCAAGAAATCTTACCAAGATAATTTTCACTTGTTCCATTGGCAGATTTTTTTTTTGTTGCCTAATTCAAGAATTTTTGCTTAATTTAAGCAAAAAAATCCACTAAAAGTGCTGATATACTGAGCAGCTGAAACAGGAAATAAGACATCCTCCATGAAGGCAGATAAGGAAGAATTTCTGAGAATCAAGGAGATTTAAAAATAAATAAATAAATAAATAAAATATAAAAAATAGAACCCAGTTAAGTCCTGCTGTGTTTTCCTGTTTTTCATTCCTCCTTTAGCGCTGTCCTACAACATTGCCCTGTGTTACTATAGTCTGAAGAACTACGCCCAGGCCCTGAAATACATCGGAGAAATCATAGAGCGAGGCATCCGGGAACATCCAGGTGAAAGCACACCCCGGTGGAACTACCGTTAATCTGCTGTTGAAGTTCAATACAGTAGTAACGTACAGAATGACAACACATCCTGAACCGACCTGCTCGTGTTAAATCCACATTTTAGAACTGAGCGTGGGGATGACGACTGAAGGCATCGACGTGCACAGCGTGGGCAACACTCTGGTTCTGCATCAGACGGCGCTGATCGAAGCCTTCAACCTGAAAGCAGCCATCGAGTACCAGCTGAAGAACCGTAAGACCCACACTCACCCTCAGCCACGTATCAAACAGAATAACTGAAGTGTATGGATTATTACTGTTCTTAAAGCTGGGTTTATAGACTACACTGCAGGTTTTGTTACAGATTTCATCCCCTGTTTATGCCCATTATAACAGGCTGCATTTTTCTATAACTACACTGGAAAAAATCTAAATCTTACAAGTGTATTTTTCTCATTTCTAGTCAAAATATCTCATTACACTTAAAATAAGACAGAATCACCTAAAGAGTAACTTTCAGTGAGATGTAAGAACTGATTTTTAGACAATAGATCTTGAAAATCTTTTTTCAAGAAATCTTACCAAGATAATTTTCACTTGTTCCATTGGCAGATTTTTTTTTTTGCTTGAATTAAGCAAAAAAAATGTTGAATTAAGCAAACTGAAAAGTAACTGAAAAGTTACTCTTTAGGTGATTATGTCTTATTTTAAGTGTGATGAGATATTTTGACTAGAAATGAGAAAAATACACTTGGTGAGATTTGATTTTTTCCAGTGTGCATCTATCACACCAGCTGTTTATGGTTTTACACTTGATACAGACAGGGTTCCAGCAGGGTCTTAAAAAGTCTTGATTTTACAAATCTGCATTTAATACCTTAAAAAAGTCTTTAAAAGGTATTCAATTTGATATGGTGGGTCTTAGGTTATGCTGCCATTACCTTGTTGGCTGTATTGTGTTTAAATGTGTCTGTTAAATGTCCAAACTGCAAAGAAAGTAACGTTAGTCAACTCAGTTCCACCTGTTCCAACCTGACAATTTATACTGACATTAGAAACCAACTGTCGCTAACTTTCCAGCCCCTGGTGAGAAATGACTTGGAACAGTGGGAATCAAGGCGCTGGAGTAAACAAATTTTTACCAGTATGACTGTGAAATAGGCTGTGAAATGGGCTTTAAATTCTGTTCTAAGTAGTCTTAAAAAAGTCTTAAAAAACGTCTTAAATATAATTTTTAGAAACCTGTAGGAACCCTGTACAGAGCAACAATGTACTGCACCAAGACTCGTAGAACCAGGGTTACAGTCTATACCCGTCAGATCAAGCAAATGAGCTCAAATGTGTCGTACCAGAACTTTATTGCTGCAGACGGTCTTTATTTTCCAACCAGTACTACATGATAAGTCTGTCTGATAGAATATGATTTACACACAGCACACCAAACCACCAATCACCATCATTCATGATCAGTTTATCAAATAACCAAAGCAGACTCTGTCCCTGCTCATCATCGACCACGACTTAACAATGACTGAGGGCAAAAAGAACACAGAAAAAAAAGAAAAGAAAACCGTTTTGTAGAATTATTTCTGCTACACAACGGACAATGTTGATCTTTAAACTGATAGTTCATCCACAGTTCATTCAGTTTTACAGCGTTGAAGTTCTCCATGTTCTGTCACCATAAAACCCTTTATTTCACTGCCTCATTACACAGTAGAAGACGGTTATATTGTTTATGCACCCTCATTTATAAAGTGTGTCTGTAGTGTGTTGTAATGGTAATAAAAGAAATATTTACTTTTACTACAGCGCCTTTCATATAAGAAATGTAGCTTGAAGTGCTTTATAATACTTATTAACTTATATACACATAGAATGCACATAATTAATGTAACATAAGGATAAAGTTGAGGATAAGGTGTAGTATATTGGTCAGTTGAGACAAGAAAAAACAGTGCTTAATTAAACTGCACTGCTGCATAATCTTTATGGCTGTTTTCTCATTACAAAAACAAGAACTTTGTTAGAAAATGCTGTTTTTTTTACAGCCGTATACATCCTCCGCTGTTCTCTGAAGTTATAATGAAAAGACTTAAATGTAGAATCAACTTTTAAATGAGCCCACACACTGCCAGTTGTCTGATCTGCACCGCTGCATGTCACTGATTAAACACACTGCATTATGTTATAATTATGGACAATCTTTGACAGTCCTTAAAGATTCACTGTCACATAAAGGCATGTAGCCAATCCGCTGACAACTCTGTAAACAATGTTCTGGGTGGAATTAAGTTGGAAGACAATTTCTAAGCTTTTTCTTCTCATTCCTGTAATAGTAAGATTCCTACAAACTTGGCTTGCGACATCAAAAAGTGTCTCCTAATGGTGTATTTATGGCTCTTAACAAATCAGATATACTGCTTTTGTACTAGGGCTGCAGCAAATGATTATTTTCATTGTTAATTAATCTGTCAAGTTATGTTCTCAATCAATCACTTAAATTTTTTGGTTCATAAAATGTCAGACAGTCAGTGTCTCTGAAAGCCTGTGGTGTCTTCCTCAGATGTTTGGTTGAAATCCCCAGAGTTAATGCATTTAGTCTACCTATCATAAAGATATTGATGTTTAGGAAGCTGGAAACAGGCGATTTTTTACTTTTATTTATCTATTTTTAGAAATTATTCAAACTGATTATCAGTCATCCAAATAGTTTTCAATTAACTTAGTCATAATCAGTTAATTGTTGAAGTTCTACTGTGAAATGACACTGTTGTGAAGAAATATTGATTGAAATACTATAGATTCATTAACACAGTACTTCCTGTGTGATTATTTTTTATGCTCATTTTATTTTCCCTAATGAATTAACATGGTGTAGTTTCTGCAGCCGGACCTTCAGACTCAGATTAAATTTATTAACACTTAAAGACCTACAGCTGTTTTTGAGGCAACTTCCAAATGCAGTTTTCTCAACATTTAACCTGTAACATATGACATGTAGGTGTAAATTCAAAGTTTATTGTATCAAAACAGAGAAAACTGAAGAAAAAGTGATTTTTTTCAGCTAAATATATCAAACTGAATGTGAAAACGAACATCAGCAACCACTGTCATTGATCCAACTCCATGGGTTCTACTGAAGAATCAGTGTTGTAGAAGATGACAGTGTTTCCATGGTAACTACAGAGCCTCTGATCATCTAAATGATGTCTGATGATGCCGAAAAGCTGAGGAACTGTATTTTACTTCATCAACAGGTATTAAACATTTTAGTTCAGTAGATGCTTTTTGTCTTGGTGGATGTTTAGGTCTTCTAGGGTTAACCCCCAGTGTCCAAACATAACTGTTCATCTGTCCCATTCTCTATCCCCACCAGCTTTACAAGCTTGCAGGAGAAAACCCCATCATCCAGTCACAGCTTTCACAGTACCCAGGGTGCACCTCTGCATCTGCTGGAGACCTGACGTGTACTTACATTTAGGAGCAGGCCGCTGGTACCTATGCCCCTGACACAGGAACATAAACCAGCCTTAAAAGTCTGAAGGTTTATAATCTGCGATAACTCTAGTAAGATAGAAGTGATGCATTATGGGTACAGTCTGAAAAGTCCATGGGTTGACTACGATGCCCTCATGATACGAGAACATGTATGGATTATTTTTTAACCCAGTCGGGGAATGTGTTTGAGGTCCACACACTTCTTCCGACTGGGCTGCAGCGCTCGAAGCCCTTTCATATCAAAGCTTTCATCTTGAAGAGTCGAAAAAACATCACTTCAATATTCCAGTCAAATGTTTTTAATGTAGAAGCATCGTGTTATAATGTAAGAATGTGGATCTCCTTTGAAATTAAACACTCCTTCTGCAGATGCTTGCCCATTTTTTTTGCCCATATTTAATAAAGTGTCTAAAAGTTTAAAGTTGTCCAGTAGCTGCCAAAAATAACCTTATCTAGAATGAAAGTTTTCCAAAGGGTCGAAATAATTCAGGCTTCATTAACCACATTCATATAGTTATTGCATTTTTTTTTTGTTTGTTTTTTTACATTAAAGATTGATCAAAAACAAAAACTAAAAAGAATCTTTGCTATTAAAAAGTAGACTTCCACTGCAAGCAGTAAACAATAGTCACAGCCTTGTTAGCTTCTGCTTTATGTTTATGGGATATTTGCAGTTAAGCTGCATGATTTAGCAGCAAAAAACCAACCTTAATGAGATGAAAAAGCTGAATTTATCTGACATGTAGCTGGAGATAAAATGAGAGTGACTGAAATGAGATGGAAATCACCCCGAGCCTCCTTTTATCTTCAAATACAGCGTTGTCCTCTCACCTTTCTGCAGCCCCTCTGTCACATTATCAGACTAAAGCTTTAAAGAACAGTGATCAGAGGAAGACGAGCAGGAAGGAGGATGTCTGAAGCTGACATCAAACATGAGCTGGGTTGAAAAGATCTGCACGACGACCTCAGCAAGACAGGCACGAAGGACAGTGGTCTGAACCCCAATGTAAAACCTCAAAGAAACTGTTTTTGGATAAAGTAATCCTCTTATTTTGTCATAATAGATGATACAATAAATAAGTGGTAATGGGGAAAAAATCCCTATTAAAAGTCTTGCAGGTAATTTTCTAATTATTCTATTAAATTTAATTAGTAAATGCACAATAGATAGTATTAGCTAACTCTAATTAAATGAACTTGCTATTCTTGTATTAACCTCAGAATAAATCATTTACACTGTGTTTTGAAGCCATGTATCCCAGAGTGGACCTCTGTTATTTGTCATATTATGTGCTATCCAGTGTTTAGGTGCATTACTGTCATCTATGTTTGTGTGCTAGTTGGAGTTAATGTCCCCTTTACTAAACAAATCCATGTCTGGAAAAATGAGGACAATAATGAGGGTGATTTCTGATTTCTGCGGCCAGAATAGGGGTAGGTGGGGTTTACATCTGTCCCAAAAGCCATGTAAGTACACCACTACCAGTCAAAAGTTTGGACTCACCTGGTTTTTCTTTATTTTCATGACTATTTGCATTGTAGATTCACACTGAAGGCATCAAAACTAAGAATGAGCACATGGAATTATGGAGTTAAAAAAAAGTGTGATATAACTCAAAGCATGTTTTATATTTTAGATTCTTCTAAATAGCCACATTTCGCTTTTATTACTGCTTTGCACATTCTTGGCATTCTCTCAATGAGCTTCATGAGGTAGTCACCTGAAATGTTTTCCAAAAGTCTTGAAGGAGTTCACAGTGATGCTGAGCACTTGTTGGCCATCTGCGGTCCATCTCATGTCGTTTAAATGAGACGGTGAGTCCAAACCTTTGACTGGTAGTGTATGTCACAACATTAAGGCCCAATCCCAATTCACCCCTCAGCCCTCCCCCTTACCCCTCCCCCTTGGGCCTTGCACTTGGCACTTAGTAGGGGTTAAAACATTCCCTTATGAAATGGGAAAACCCTTCGATACCTGTTATGTCATCAGCAGTCATCGATGCTGCTATAAACAGATGCAACTACTTTGTTTCTGAAAGAATTCCCCATGCCGTCAGCAGCTGTAACCGTCTCTGTTGCATGGGCTTTGGGCATCTTTTTGCGGCTATCAAGCGCAAATCACAGAAATGCGATCTATAAGACATTAAAATGGCAGTAAGTGGTTGATCAAATGATTAAGTTGTTTACAAAGAAAATACGTACATTTGTGTGTTTCTGTCATCACCCTGCTGCACTTTTTCGCTGTGTCTACCTCCATCCTGCCGACACTCCTTAGCCCTTTCTCTCCGATTCATCGACAATCGGGACAGCCCTACCCCTACCGCTACCCCTACCCCTTCACATGAATGCGCAAAATGGAGGGGGAGGGCCTAAGTCTTGCTCTGTCTGTGATTTCATGAGATACAAGAAACTTTACTGCACTCGTTTTAATGTTTTTTGAGAAGTTTTGCGTCATTCATGTTACTTGTGTGTGCGGATCTTACCATTTATTTGTTATTGTACAGGTTTATTTTTTCAAGGTCAAGGTTACTTTATTTTTACCCGTAGGTAGATTTGTTTTGCAGTCTAGGTGATTGCCTTGGCGTTACAACAACACATACATTGAACTTTCAAGACAGGCACTTGATCACACTTACAGACAGGACAAAAAGTGCTCAATGTTCCACCATTCATCTGTATAGCAGCATGGATAAGTAAAAGAATAAAATAAATTAGATCAAATAAATAAAAACAAGATGCAATAAAACACCATAAAAACCAGAAAAGATAAAATAAAAACAATCGGATAAAAACCAGGATAAGAACATAAAATTAAAAAATTTAAAAAATGTAAAAATTTGAAGTCACAATAATAATAAATAGAGCAAAGAAATGGAATAAATAACTAAAAAAGTTAGTAAAGTGCAATGTCACTGTTTCTTATTGAGCTCAGTGACGGCGACAGGAACAAAGCTATTTTTATAACGCTGTGTCCTACACCTTGGGACTAAGAACCTCCGTCCAGAGGAAAGGAGTTGAAATTCACCTGGTAAAGGATGGGAGTCATTGTTAAGAACTGATGAAGCCATCCTCTGGACCTGTTTAGTGTACAGGGAGGCGGGACAAGACTGGGACTCACCAATCAGGCGACTGGACCATCTCACTATTTGATTTAGTGAGTTTCTCTGCAACTGAGGTCTGACCGAACCACGCCACCAGACAAAAAGATAAAACAGACTCAATCAAAGAACAATAAAACAAAGTTAAAATGGTTCGGTCAGTGTGGAAGTGTGCCAGTTTCCTAAGACAGTGGAGGCGCCAAAGACCTAGTCTAATATAGTCTAATATATCCAAATCTATCTCCACACTTCCTTAACTCTGTGCCGGTGTTGTAGATTTGTCTTTTACCAGCCTCTGTTGCTCCTGGATACAGGATGGAGGTTCTCTGGGTTGTTTGGCTGGGTCTTGGGCAGCACTGACCTCAACAATGCATTTGCAAAAATACTATTGTAAGAGAAATCATTATGGTGAACTATGTGCACATTAGGGAGCGTGTCATGTTGTTAAAATGACTAAATCCTGACCAGCGGAAAGTATTTGCATCTCTGAGGTTGTTCTTTCATGTGGCGAGGTGGAGTTTCAAAGCAAAGATAGAGGCAGGAGCGAAAATGACAATATTCACCCTTTCACCCCTGGAGACTGCTTCCATTTTACCAGACTACCCAAAGACTCAATGAAGAACTTCACTTAATCCAGAAAATACTGTGGAAAAAAAACAAACAAAAAAAACATTAACATTGTACGTCATCAGATTTCAGTCAGATTTCGTCAGTCTTTTTGACCGGTCTTAGTTATGTTTTCATGTGCCCTTTGACCTCGACACAGAGGTGGATGAGAAAAGGCGTAAAGAGATCTTTTCACCTCTGTTTAACAGTATAGATCTGTGAGAAGTTATAAGACCTTCTGCAAAAGAATACGTATTCATATGGAAGAAGGTGAAGACCAAATCAATCCCAAATTCACTGAGTCTCATTTGTTGATGATTTTAGAATTGATTTTAAGACTTTATTGTTTGTTTTTAAAGCTGTGAATGGACTGGCCCCACAGTGCACCACAGACCTCATCCAAATTTATAACCCACTGAGGTCCGAGGGTCAGCTCCAGCTTGTGGTGCTGAAGATGAGACTTAAAACCAGGGGGGACAGACAGGGCTTTCTCTGTGGTCGGTCCCAGACTCTGGAAGGCCCAGCCCCCCAACGTCCAAACAGCCCCCGTGGTGGAGTGTTTTAAGTCTCGTCACTTTTATTCTCTGGCTTTTAACTCTGCGTGAGTTGTGTGGTCCTCTGTGTCTTGTATTTACTTATTTATTTTATTTATGTCATTATTTTTAACTATTTAATTATAATAATAATCATACATTTTATTTGTATAGTGCTTTTCGTGGTACTCAAAGATGCTTTACATACAGCAGATAAAATTTTGATTTTATTATTTCATTTATAGAATTGTTGTAGTTTTATGTACTTGTTTATTTAGTGTATTTCTTTTGTTTTTATGATGTGCAGCACTTTGGAAATGTTCTTGTTGTTTAAATATGCTATATAGATAAAGTGGATTGGATATAGTACATAATACAATTTAATATGATACAATACAATACAATAGTTTTCATTGTCATTATGTGTGCAGTTAAATTAGGAGTGTTACTCTAGTCAGTGCAACAATATGAAAATCAGTACGTCAGAAAATAATAGAGCGGATATAAAATTACAAAAACTAAAAAGTAAAATAATAATAGAACTAAAGCAGAATAAACTAGAAATAGACGTAAACTATGAATAGACGCAATATTAACAGTATATTAACTCTAAGTAACTGTAACTATAAGTATATATTTAGTACTTGTCCAGTCTGTAGGTGAACAAACTGCATGAAAAGACTAATTTGATTCCTTAACCTCTGGCTGATATCTAATAGATAGAAGAATATGATTGTGAAAATGTGAATTTATAATAGTAATAATAATCCTATTGCTTCTGCAGACGTAGATGAAATGTGCGCACTGAGCTGAGCTGTTGTCTCTTCTGTTTTGTTTCCATGTGGATTGCTGCAGTGAAAGGAGCTCAGGAGGCTCTGACAGACATGCCCCCCAGATCAGAGGAGGTAACATCTCCAGCTTCGTCCTCTGTGTGAATGTGTGTCCTGACCTGAATCCAGTCGCTGTCTGGACCTGCCCCGCCGTCCCAGCAGCCTGTAGACGCAACGCCATAACATACAACAACAATATGAGAACACACTGTAAAAACAAACCTTTAGAATCTACTCAATAAAAGTGAAGTAACCATTTTTACACCCATTTGGTTGAGCAGATATGACCCCATATTTGGAGTAAAATGTGACTAAATTGAACAGAAATGAGGTCAAATCCACCGAACATCTCCCAATAGATTATACAACAAATGATTCCTAAAAAGTGAGTAATATTAACTCTCAATTGTTAATAGGAATATGTTCATCTACTTAATTTAGGGCAGGGAGGATTAATGTAAATATTGATAGTATCCATACTAAACTGTGTGTATTGGTATTTTATCGACACTAGCATGATGAGATCAATACTTTTATCGCAGTTTTACCCACCCCTGTATGGAACACCATTACAGAGAATGGTGCAAGAACATGCAACTCAACAGAAATATTCATTCAACAAAAAATAACTAAAAAAAACAGTCAAGCACACCATGACTGTGCTATATATAAAAACAACAACACTTCTGATAAACTCAGAACACCGTAAAACACATAAAAACTGTCCCAACTAGTTTGTCCCATTGCATGCTGGGAAACTCCCCCCAGCTGCTCCTCCAACACGTCCCAATATTATGGGGTAGATTTCATTCTATTATTTTAAGTAGCAGTTGTTACTGTGAACAAATAGGTCAGCTTTAACCAGTCAGAACAGATTTCAGTGGGTAAATATTACAGTTGATTCCAATGGAACTGATGTCCATAGTTTGTATTTACCAACCCCCAAAAGCCTTTTTCACAGTGCAGATTCAGCCGCACACATGTAGGCTTCCAGGATCTGATGATCACGGTTTTACTCTTCCATCGTTAAATTAAATGTCCTGCAGGGACACAGTCATTATCAACAGCAGCCTTTCAACCACTGCCCTCTAGTGGACATTAACACAACTTGCACCCATGTACATAATGCATTTTTTAGAATTTGATTGTTTATTGGAATAACAAAACTAAAGCCAAAGCCATAAAACTAAGTCCACATTCTTATTTTATTTACGTGGCTTGTAAAACCTTTTTAAAACTTTTCACATTTGCACAGAAAAGGAATCCTGAGAACATCTTAAACCCATAAAAACCCGAACATCCACCAGCCACCAAAACCATCTACCAATCTAAACTGTTTAATACCTATTGCTCCAGTAACTAAATAATGACACGTCCAAATTTTTCCTCTTTTTTTTAGTGTAAAAACACAAGTGAAATTACATTAAATTATTTACATTTACAAACTATCCTTTCACAAAAATATGAACCACCTGAAATGTCTTAACCCATAAAGACCTAAACCATCTACTGATCTAAACTGTTTAATATCTGCTGATCAATTAATCCTATCAATACATGTAAATAACTGGTGTAAAATTCAGTTTGTCCTCTTTTCATGGTCATCAGATATGACCCATTTGGACATTCAGAAGCTCCGTAGTTACCATGGAAACACCATCTTCTTCTACAGCATTGATTTACCAGTAAAACCCATGGAGTTGGATCAATGACAGTGGATGAGGACACTGGGTTTAACTTCAGTTAATGATAAATTTAGCTGAAAAAGTAACTTTTTCTTCAGTTTTCTCTGTTTCTGATATAATAAACCTCAACTTAAATCTGAGCTTTAATGAACATCTACATGATCATTGAATTAAATATAAGAAAAGACATGATATACATTGAAAAAAGACAAAATGCATAGGATAATATTATAATAAATGATGATAAATCACTTAAGAAAAGTCAAATATAGAGAAAAAACTATTTTGGAGGTGACACTAAAGTAGCACTGGGTCTTTATAGGTTAAAAAAAAAAACTCGAAATATTGATTTATAGATTTAGGGAATAATAATGACAGGAATGAATAAACGGTTCTTTCATGTAAGACACAACAAGCACTGTATTGGATGAGAAGCAGCTATGAAACAGCATCATTTATGAAGAAGAATGATGCATGTGTCAGATAAAAGCTTTGACAAACAAATGGACAATATTAAAACAAAGTTATGATCCAAACCAGAGGTTCACTTCAGGGTCCAAACACTTAAACCAGCTCTGATAAAACACCCCATCTGTCAGATTCTCAATCAGCAGCTCAGGTCGTATGTTATCGTATGAATCTCCCCTTTACATCTGACTGCATTAGCCCTTTACTGTAGTTTTCATTGTCCTAAAGTGTAACGTTTGTGTGTTTCCGCAGGAGCTGGACCCAGTGACGCTCCACAACCAGGCTCTGGTGAACATGGACACAAAGCCGTCGGAGGGTTTTGAGAAGCTGGCCTTCCTTCTGCAGCAGCCCTCCTTCCCTCCCGTCACATTCGGAAACCTGCTGCTGCTTTACTGCAAACACGAGGTACGCTTCGTAATGCGATGTATGACCCGTGATGGCAGCAGCATTCAGGGTCTGTACAGACGGTGGGTTTATGAGGGATGTATTCACAGTCAGTGTGTTACCAGAAACATTCAATCAGACTTAGAGTTTTGGAGATGCTCCAGTCGTCATCATCATAATTTGGTCCGTAACAAAGTCATTGCATGTTGCTGCTTCCAACAGATTTAACTCTGAGGATGTTCACCTGCTGTTTGTTATGTCACAGCCACTGAAAGGTTCTACTGTAGTGAGATAATGCACTTATTATTGTCATTATTATTATTTTAATGCACTTTTCTGTAGTTGCTTTCCCAATTTTGTTGTATAGGTGACTATACAATGACCATACATCTTATCTTATCTTATCTTATCTTATCTTATCTTATCTTATCTTTTCTTACCTTATCTTACCTTACCTTACCTTATCCTTCTTCTTCAGAATAGCCTTTATCGTCATTGTGTGTACAATGAAATTAGGAAAGTTTAAGGTGATTTTAGAACCTGAGTGAAATTTGAAGAAAAAAGATTAGGTTAACTGTGTTTTTAAATTCCTCTTAATGATTAGAACTGGACAAACAATCTCCAAAATTATATACACTGAGTAAAATTAAATAAAACAGCAATACATTTTTGACATTTTGTAAGTGTTTTAGCTGAAAACATAAACAAAATAAACCCTAAAGACGAAAGAAAAAATCCTGTTTCATTATAATATTATCACCAATAATATTAAGATAAGATCCCTTGATAAAAGTTGTAATTTTATCCAGTAGAACCAATAAACTGATGTTTAACATGTTCATTCAGATCTGAAATAGCATATTTTTTTATTTTATTTATTCATTTATTTTTATCCCTGGGCCCTGTAGAGCTCACATCATCACGTTCTCCAACAAAACCTCTCACTTCAGCATTTTCCACTGAGACCAGTGACAGTCTCTAAATCTGACCTGTAGATCTGACCTCCTGTGGTTTGAGTCTTAGTGGAAAAAGCTGAACACGCAGAGGACCGTGGGTCTTTAATTAAAATAGTATTACTGTCTCAGCTGGGTTTTCTCTCTCTCTCTCTCTCTCTCTGTCAGTATTTTGACCTGGCAGCTGACGTCCTGGCAGAAAACGCTCATCTCACCTACAAGTTCCTGTCTCCGGTGAGTCAGAACCCTGTTCACATGTTGATGTTTCAGACCAAACTTAGCTTGAAGTAAATCTACTTTATTATATCATTATTACATCTTAATGCTTATCTTTATTTGATCTTAACCATGTAAAACAGTGGTTTCCAACCTTTTTTGACTCGTGACCCCATTTGAACATCACAAATTTCTGGTGACCGCAGACATTCAAAACGGAGACTTTTTTTTTTTTTTGGCTGAAATTAATTTGTTTTTGATCATGTAATAGTTTGCTATGCTATGTTGAAAATAAATGTTAAAGTTAGAGGACATTTAGTCTATATAATGTAAATTATTGTGGACGGAGGCAGTAAATCCAGGTGTAGATTACTGCACAAAGGGAGAATTTTATTTTCCTTGGTATTTACGAGGCTGCAAATTAATACTGAAAAAAACAATAACTCAAACTATGAATTATGAAAGAGCTGCAGCATCTGAAACTGACCACAATGAACATTTGACACAAACAGAACCATAGTGCTGCAGTTTCAGCTTCAGTTTGTCATGTCTCTTATGGATTGTGATTGTCTCTCTCAACTCACCATAGATTTTTTTATTAGTAAGTTTATTAATCAATAAATTACTCAGTTTATCAATTAATCAATTACTAGAAATTTCAGGTGACCCCATTTGGATTCCAGGCGACCCCACATGGGGTCCCGACCCCAAGGTTGAAAAACACTGATGTAAAAAGATCCAACTGTTCATTGATTTGTACTATTGTAAATCTCCCTCAGTTTAAAATACTGCTATGATATGTAAAATATTAAAGTTTTGCATTTTTGTTTTCAGTACATGTATGAGTTTCTTGATGCCTTGCTCACCTGCCAGACAGCACCAGAGGAGGTACAGTAACAACAGATAAAAGCTACAACATTGTCTGTATTATTTTCTCAATTCTTCAATTTATTGTTAACTTTGTAAAACAATAAAAAAAAAAGAAAAAATGACAGCAGCACAGTGACAGTGGAAACAGCAAAAATTTTCAGTTAACCCTCAAAGACCCAAAAGCATTTACAGATATAAGATGTTTAATAACTGCTGAGCCACTAATTCTAACAATACATGTAAATAATTGAGGTAAAATCCCATTTCTCAACACCATCGCCTTCTGCAAAACTGAACACTACAATGGTTGTTTTTATGTAGAATTAATGATGTAATTTGCTGAAATAGTCATGTTTTTTTCAGTTTTCTCTGTTTAGGTATAATAACCTTTGAATTTACTCTGAGATTTTATGCATATTTACTCTATTAGTAAATTAAATGTAGGAAAATACCTGATTTACACTGAAAAAATGCAAAGGATAAAATTATAATGATTGAAATGATAAGAAATAACTTGGTAATGGTTACATGTAGAGAGAAATTCATCTGCACATCACCACAAAAAATAGTTCTAGGTCTTTATGGGTTAACTGAAACGTCAGACCAACAAGAAAAGTAAAGATAGAAAGTCACATCGCATTCCTGTCAAAGTGCCGACTAATTAACACGTATCGCCTTCATGTCTGTCTTGTTTTCTTATTTCACAGGCTTTTAGGAAGCTTGACGAGATGAACGGCAAACTGACGGAGCAGCTCCGTAAACTGGCCAAGCAGGTCGTTCATTTACTCATCTCTGCAGCTTTGCACACCTCATTCAGTCACAACAGACACTTGTGTATTTGTAGAATCCCTTTGTCTTTATATGTATGTGGACTCTGTGTATGTTCTGATGTTATAAACAGATTCAGTGGAAGTGGAAGCATGTGTGTTCAGGTGTAGCTTGGTGTTCTGTAGCTCGTGGCTGAATGCATTTGTTTTTCCTCTCTCAGGTGCAGGAGGCTCGACTGGCCCGAGACGATGAAGGACAGAAGAAAGCCCTGCAGGACTATGACCTGATGCAGGAGAAGTGAGGACACAGACATACACAACATAACACAAGACCAACTATATAAGGCCATGAAAAACAGCAAGGGCTTTAAAACCCATTATCTAGAACCTGTCTATCTTCAGAAGCTCATGAAGACCCAGCTCTTCAGAAAGTACCTCCTGTCCTACCGTTTTCCTGCCCTTTCCTACCCCATGCCCTCTTCTATGTCCTTCTGCACTTGTCTCCACTTCTACACCCTCACCCTTCTGGAACCCCTGCTTTTCCTAACCACTGGTCTCTTTTCAAGAGTTCCTTTCTGTAGCTTAATTGTTAATCCTCCACTTGTAAGTTGCTTTGGAAAAAAGCGTCTGCCAAATGCATAAATGTAATGTAAGTGTATCTATGTAGGAGATAATACATTTACAATTTAGAACTAACTACAGTCCCAACATGGAAAAATCAGCTCCTGTAAAGTTAAATGTTAGAGAAACTGTTTTCAAATGAACAGACTGAGTCACTGGTGAATGGTTGTCACCTCAGGTACATCGTGGTCCTCATGGCTCAGGCCAAGATCTACTGGAACCGGGAGAACTTCCAGATGGTGGAGAAGATTTTCCGCAAATCAGTGGAGGTGTGCAACGAAGACGACACCTGGAAACTGAACGTGGCCCACGTGCTCTTCATGCAGAACAAATACAAAGAGGCCATCGGCTTCTACGAACCCATCGTCAAGAAGCACTACGATAATGTGAGTGTGTCACAAAGGCCGGTCTGAAACCACGACCGAACACACAAACCAGTGGAGACGCAGACCAGTCTGAGAGTTAGTTAGACTTCAGTAATGACGGAGAAAGCATGAGATCAGGACTAAACCTGTGTTTGTGTCCAGGTGGAGCAGTGTAATATTCAGGAGTGTCCGTGCAAGTGCAAACCCTCGGTAAACCCCCTGAAGAGCTCTGCAGTGTTTTCACATCTGTGCATGTTTTATGGACTTCTCGCTGCTGCTGCTCTGCGGATGTTGTGTGCCATTTCCTTCTGTTTGTTTGACTGTTTGCAGTGGTGTTGTTTCTGCATCCCAAATGTTGTCATTTTACCAGATGCAGAGTCACGATAAATCTGGGTGAAGGCTTTTGATCAAGGCACAGATTTTTGTTTGATAGGAGTGACATAGTTTTTCATGCCCTGGAGAAGTTTTGTTCCTAAATGTAAAAATATGGTGCACGTCTAGATGTCATTCACAATGTTCCAACGCTGGTATTCAGGCCTTGGCTTCAGTATTTCCTAAACAAAAGTTTTTTCTACCAATTTTACATTTTAAAGCAAAGAAACTATGTTATGGTACAAATGTTTACTTTTATTAGATTAGATTCAACTTTATTGTCATTACAGATGTATAAGTATCTAACCAGAAGTGCAATCGGTAGATGCTATATACATAAATATAGGATAGATTTTTGGGGTGCTATAAATATACCATAAGGATTATAAGATACAGATTAATAAACATTACATTATACAATATTAAAATCCAATGAATATGTTAATAGACGTAATAATGGATATATGTGAGTCGTACAGACATAATATACAGATTATGGACATGTTATACAGGTGGACAGTGAGGTGATATTATCATTCTATACAATTAAATACATTGAACATATTATACAGGTTGATAACAGTCATGTTTATTTATATATTCAATGCCCTGACATTTTTATAAACCTGTTTACCTCAGTGGTTTTGTCTGTTTCAGTTCTTTTTTTTTTTTTTTTTTTCAATATGATCCACTTCAAGCATTTTTTAACATTAAAACATTAAGAAATAAACCTATATACCTTGACTTGAAGTTGTCTGTTTAGAGAATATGAAGACTTTTTTTTTTTTTTTTAATTGTCAGCGGTGTCTAAGACATTTGACTGGTACCATTAAAGTACTGAAGTTTGTACCTGGTCCAAGTATCGTGTTGATCACTTTTACTATGTGAAATAGGTTTGTTTTTTCCTTTCTGTTTGGATTAAATCTGTATAAAATATGTTTGTGACTCTAGATCCTGAACGTCAGCGCTGTGGTCCTGGCCAACCTGTGTGTGTCCTACATCATGACCAGCCAGAACGAAGAGGTAAAAACAAAGAAGCAAGCATTTAATACGTATAATGAGAATGACTTTTACTTTCAGTTGAAGTAAAATCCTGTTAATGTTAAAATACTGAACAGTCATGCAAAAAAAAAGGTTCATCCCATTGAAATGATTTACTTTTGTAACCATGTGAAAGAGGATTAAAAGTGCGTTAAAATGCTGAAAATGCCAATGATTTTCAGTTTTTCATGTGAGCTTGTATTTACCTGTAAATGTATAATCTCAGGATATTTAAATGGTAAACTATCCTTCTTTTTATTTGTGAGTAAAGTGTAATTTGATTTTCTTTCCCCTGTTTCCCCCTCTTGTCGTCCTCCAGGCTGAGGAACTCATGAGGAAGATTGAGAAAGAGGAGGAGCAGATCTCCTACGACGACCCTGATAAGAAGGTGTTTCACCTCTGCATCGTTAACCTGGTGATCGGGTGAGTTCCAGCTGGAAAAAAATAACACTTAAAACCTTGTTGCACTGCAGGATTTCTGGAGTTCTGTAGAAGGGATGAGGAGTCGAGGACCTGAGGAGTTAAATTAATAAAATAAACAAAAGACAAGACAAAGTTAAAGTGGATCAGGGGATCTGAGTGGTTTCTGTAGTAGCTCTAAAAGCGTTTATGAAAGACATTATGCCCAACATTCTGACACTGTTTTGTTCGTCTTTCAGAACGCTGTACTGTGCAAAGGGGAACTACGACTTCGGCATCTCTCGCGTCATCAAGAGTCTGGAGCCTTACAATAAGAAGGTGTGTTGATTATTGAAGGGTTAGAACAGCTGATCACAGCAGGTTTACCCCAAACAGGCCGTAAATATCACAGCACCTCCAACACATGTTCAAGTAAAGAACAGACCAAAGGTCCAAAACTGAACCCTCAGCTCCTCCTCTGGCATTTTTGCATATTTTTCTCTTTTTTCTTTTTCTTTATTTGGCTGTGTTGCAGCTCTTGACATGAAATTTGGCAAGAACTTTTCTTTTTAGTTATATTTAGAAATCTTTTAATATAATAATAATGGATTACATTTATGTAGCGCTTTTCTATTAACACATACTTATAGCGCGTACAATGGATCCATTATTCATTCACTCTCACATCCTCCCTCTGGTGGTGTTAAACTACATCTGTAGCCACAGCTGTCCTGGGGCAGACTGACAGAAGCGTGGCTGCCAGTCTGCGCCTACGGCCCCTCAGACCACCACCAAACATTCACACACATTCATACACCAGTGTGAGTAGCAGCACTGGAGGCAAGGAGGGTGAGGAGGTCTTGCCCAAGGACACAACAGCACATGGAGTGGGATTCGAACCGCCAACCCTTCAATTATTGGACTACCATCTGAGCCATGGCCGCCCCTTTTACTCTTACATGTGTTTCATACCCCATGCATTTCTCACCCTTTGGTTACCTTTGTGGCAAAAATGTACACCAACAAAAAACTGCTATAAAATCATCATACATCAATATATTTCTTCTTTCGCTTTTTTTCATAAATCTCTTAAACAACTTTAGCCCTGCTCAAAACTACCAAACATTCAACTTTCATATTGTATTATAAATATTAAATTATTTGTGGAGTTTTTTGTTATAAATCATTCAGAATTCAAATCATTAAACTGGAATTTAAAGGGTTAAAAATCCTGAAAATTGTTGAATGTTTGACAGTTTTGAGCAGGGCTGAAAAAAAACGGGCAAAAAAGTATTGATGTGTGATAATTTTGTAGCAGTTTTTTGTGCGTGTACAGTTTTGCCACAAAGGTAACCAGATGGTTGTAAATTTGAGGAGGGCATAAGGATTAAACAGAGGAATAAATTCATCAAAAGCATTAAAGTGTCATAAATATGTTTCTTCCTGAGCCAAAACCTCCCTCTGACTCTCACTGGAGTCTTTGACCCGGTCTGCAGCTGAGTCCACTGAACTCCAGCTGACAACACAAGCCGCCACAACCACAACAGTCAGTCCATTCACAGACAAACAGGGAGGCGGACAGGAATGTGAAGGCTGAGACACAGCAGCACAGCAAGGGCTCACAACCAGACCGCAGACAGGTTCAGGAGGACCAAACTGGACCGCAGACTGGTTCAGGAGGACCAAACTGGACCTCAGACTGGTTCAGGAGGACCAAACTGGACCTCAGACTGGTTCAGGAGGACCAAACTGGACCTCAGACTGGTTCAGGAGGACCAAACTGGACCTCAGACTGGTTCAGGAGGACCAAACTGGACCGCAGACTGGTTCAAGACGACCAAACTGGACCGCAGACTGGTTCAGGAGGACCAAACTGGACCGCAGACTGGTTCAGGAGGACCAAACTGGACCGCAGACTGGTTCAAGACGACCAAACTGGACCGCACACTGGTTCAGGAGGACCAAACTGGACCGCAGACTGGTTCAAGACGACCAAACTGGACCTCAGACTGGTTCAGGAGGACCAAACTGGACCGCAGACTGGTTCAGGAGGACCAAACTGGACCTCAGACTGGTTCAGGAGGACCAAACTGGACCGCAGACTGGTTCAGGAGGACCAAACTGGACCTCAGACTGGTTCAGGAGGACCAAACTGGACCGCAGACTGGTTCAAGACGACCAAACTGGACCGCAGACTGGTTCAGGAGGACCAAACTGGACCGCAGACTGGTTCAAGACGACCAAACTGGACCGCAGACTGGTTCAAGACGACCAAACTGGACCGCAGACTGGTTCAGGAGGACCAAACTGGACCGCAGACTGGTTCAAGACGACCAAACTGGACCGCAGACTGGTTCAGGAGGACCAAACCGGACCACAGACTGGTTCAGGAGGACCAAACTGGACCGCAGACTGGTTCAGGAGGACCAAACTGGACCGCAGACGGGTTCAGGAGGACCAAACTGGACCGCAGACGGGTTCAGGAGGACCAAACTGGACCGCAGACTGGTTCAGGAGGACCAAACTGGACCGCAGACAGGTTCAGGAGGACCAAACTGGACCGCAGACTGGTTCAGGAGGACCAAACTGGACCTCAGACTGGTTCAGGAGGACCAAACTGGACCGCAGACTGGTTCAAGACGACCAAACTGGACCGCAGACTGGTTCAGGAGGACCAAACTGGACCTCAGACTGGTTCAGGAGGACCAAACTGGACCTCAGACTGGTTCAGGAGGACCAAACTGGACCTCAGACTGGTTCAGGAGGACCAAACTGGACCGCAGACTGGTTCAAGACGACCAAACTGGACCGCAGACTGGTTCAAGACGACCAAACTGGACCGCAGACTGGTTCAAGACGACCAAACTGGACCGCAGACTGGTTCAGGAGGACCAAACTGGACCGCAGACTGGTTCAAGACGACCAAACTGGACCGCAGACTGGTTCAGGAGGACCAAACCGGACCACAGACTGGTTCAGGAGGACCAAACTGGACCGCAGACTGGTTCAGGAGGACCAAACTGGACCGCAGACGGGTTCAGGAGGACCAAACTGGACCGCAGACGGGTTCAGGAGGACCAAACTGGACCGCAGACAGGTTCAGGAGGACCAAACTGGACCGCAGACTGGTTCAGGAGGACCAAACTGGACCTCAGACTGGTTCAGGAGGACCAAACTGGACCGCAGACTGGTTCAAGACGACCAAACTGGACCGCAGACTGGTTCAGGAGGACCAAACTGGACCGCAGACTGGTTCAAGACGACCAAACTGGACCTCAGACTGGTTCAGGAGGACCAAACTGGACCGCAGACTGGTTCAGGAGGACCAAACTGGACCTCAGACTGGTTCAGGAGGACCAAACTGGACCGCAGACTGGTTCAAGACGACCAAACTGGACCGCAGACTGGTTCAGGAGGACCAAACTGGACCGCAGACTGGTTCAAGACGACCAAACTGGACCGCAGACTGGTTCAAGACGACCAAACTGGACCGCAGACTGGTTCAGGAGGACCAAACTGGACCGCAGACTGGTTCAAGACGACCAAACTGGACCGCAGACTGGTTCAGGAGGACCAAACCGGACCACAGACTGGTTCAGGAGGACCAAACTGGACCGCAGACTGGTTCAGGAGGACCAAACTGGACCGCAGACGGGTTCAGGAGGACCAAACTGGACCGCAGACTGGTTCAGGAGGACCAAAGGAAACGTTCAAATAGAACCGACACACTGGAGTTTAGTGTGGTGGAACAGAGGTGCAACGGCCCCAAAAAATTATCCACTATAAGAAAAAAAAAGAGAACAGCCCCCAAAAAATTATCCACTATAAGAAAAAAAAAGAGAACAGCCCCCAAAAAATTATCCACTATAAGAAAAAAAAGAGAACAGCCCAAAAAATTATCCACTATAAGAAAAAAACAGAGAACAGACCAAAAAATTATCCACTATAAGAAAAAGAGAGAACAGCCCAAAAAATTATCCACTATAAGAAAAAAAAGAGAACAGCCCCCCAAAAATTATCCACTATAAGAAAAGAAAGAGAACAGCCTGAAAAATTATCCACTATAAGAAAAAAAACCCATCATCCATCTTTCCAATAATGGGGGCGCTGTTTACCCAAAAGTCTCTTGCTTTAAAATTAAGGCCACCACAAAAAATAAAAGCATAGGCTGAAAATTTTTAAGGCCTTCAGCTAATGTGGCTAATGCTAACGATGTAACCCATGGGAAGTGGAGGTCGGTGCGCTAAAAATAAAGTTATTTAAAAATATATAGTGGATAATTTTTTGGGCTGTTGCACCTCTGGGCCACCGTAGTTTAGGCTTTTGGTCAGGGTTTGTTAACATGAAAGGGGTTGTAACGGTGTCATCCTGCAACATGTAACTGAAAGTGTGTGTGTGTGTGTGTGTGTGTGTGTGTGTGTGTGTGTGTAGCTGGGAACAGACACATGGTTCTATGCCAAGCGCTGTTTCCTGTCTCTGCTGGAGAACATGTCCAAACACTTGGTCATGCTGAGGGACGCCGTGGTCCAGGAGTGTATCCAGTTCCTGGAGCACTGTGAGGGTAAGACACACACACACACACACACACACACACACATACACATACACACACACACACACACACACACACATACACACACACACACACACACACACACCAGTCCTGTCTCTCTGTGTTTGGGTGGATACTTTTTGTGTTCATATAAAGGTGGTGGACTTAATGTATGACAGTCACAGATGTAACACAGATCATTTTTAGTGCAGTTTGAATTATTCCATCATTTACATAAACTGTACACAGTCCAGACCTTTATTTACAGGAGGTTTGTGTCAAAGATTAAGTCGTTATTTCTAATTTTCTATCCTTTATAAGTAGAAATGGTCACAACCTAGTTGTGAAGTGTTCCCATTTAAAATATTAAAAGTCGAGTTTTACTTCTAACTGTTCTCTTTCTCTAGTGCATTTAAGATTCTACAAAAACTGCAAAAACAGCCCCGTTAGAAATAAGTCAAATATTCTTAAATTTGATCCAGTTAGTGCTTGTTATTGGAACACTTTTGCTCAATATTAGCTGAAATGTCTTATTGAGATAGTTCCTTAAAATAGGATTAAATGGGTTAATTTTCTAATGCAAAACTTATTTGATTATGTTTCTTTTTAGGCTGAAAATAAGGATATTTTTTCTAGAGACATTGATATTTTGGAGGGAAAGTGTGGCCAAAATATTCAGACACACACCTGTAGTGACACCGATCAGAAAATAACACTAAAGATGATCTGAAACAGTGAAGTGTTCAACATAAGAGCACTGGTTGAATGGATGAAATTAAAACAACAGAAGTGAACACTGTGCTAAACTGGTCCCATGATGTGACAGACACCTGAAAGGTATCAGTGTGGTTTTTCCAGCCTGTATTTGACAACCAGCGTTTATTTATTCATGTCCACGTCAAGGTTATCGTTAACGAAAACTAACGAAATGACAAAAACTAGAATTGAAAAAACATTTTCATTAACTGAAATAAATAAAAACTAGAATTAAAAGAAAAATGATAACTAACTGAAACTGTATTGTGTGTTTACAAAACTAACTAAAACGGATAAAAATTCTGGATCAAATTCCCTTCGTTTTCGTCTTTGTCAATGTCGGATTGATACGAAATCGATTTATTTTGCTCTGTTAGTTTTAGCTAGCGGCACCAGACGACACTTCACAATCCATCACTGGGTTTCCAACACTAATGAAATAATCAAAACTACAATTGAAAAAAACATTTTCGTTAACTGAAATAAATTAAAACTATAATTAAAAGAAAAAAACAAGGAAAAAAAATCTTGAATTAATAAAAAAAACCCAAACAAACAAACTCTTAAAATAAGCAAAAAATCTTGAATTAAGCAAAACAAAATTTTGAATAAAGTAAAAAAAAAAACTTTATTATCGTTAAAGAAAACTAACAAAATGATCAAAACTAGAATTGTAAAAACATTTTCGTTAACTGAAATAAATATAAACTATAATTAAAAGAAAAAAATGATAACTAACTGAAACTGTATTGTGTGTTTACAAAACTAACTAAAACGTATAAAAGTTCTGGATCAAATTCCCCTCGTTTTCATCTTTGTCAATGTCGGATTGATATAAAATCGATTTCTTTGTCTCTCTCAGTTTTCTGTGCTGTCTCCATACGACACTTTTTGCTCCGTCACTTGTGTTCACTTGTGGTTTCCAGTCGTCTTCTGGTCCCCACTCTACCTGGAAACATGGAGACTAAAGCAGCAGAGTCCTGTCTGGGATTGATTTGAATAGGAGCACAGAGAAGAAGAGAAAAGAGACCACTGAACTACAACTGAACTACAACTGAACTACAACTAAACTACAACTAAACTACAACTGAACTACAACTGAACTACAAATGAACTACAACTGAACTACAACTGAACTACAACTAAACTACAACTGAACTACAACTGAACTACAACTAAACTACAACTGAACTAAAACTGAACTACAACTGAACTACAACTGAACTACAACTAAACTACAACTAAACTACAACTGAACTACAACTGAACTACAACTGAACTACAACTAAACTACAACTGAACTACAACTGAACTAAACTACAACTGAACTACAACTGAACTACAACTAAACTACAACTAAACTACAACTGAACTACAACTAAACTACAACTGAACTACAACTGAACTACAACTGAACTAAACTACAACTGAACTACAACTAAACTACAACTGAACTATAACTGGACTACAACTGAACTACAACTGAACTACAACTAAACTACAACTGAACTACAACTGAACTAAAACTAAACTACAACTGAACTACAACTGAACTACAACTAAACTACAACTGAACTACAACTGAACTACAACTAAACTACAACTGAACTACAACTGAACTACAACTAAACTACAACTGAACTACAACTGAACTAAACTACAACTGAACTACAACTAAACTACAACTGAACTATAACTGAACTACAACTGAACTACAACTAAACTACAACTGAACTACAACTAAACTACAACTGAACTACAACTGAACTACAACTAAACTACAACTGAACTACAACTGAACTACAACTAAACTACAACTGAACTACAACTGAACTACAACTAAACTACAACTGAACTACAACTGAACTAAACTACAACTGAACTACAACTAAACTACAACTAAACTACAACTGAACTACAACTAAACTACAACTGAACTACAACTGAACTACAACTGAACTACAACTACAACTGAACTACAACTAAACTACAACTGAACTATAACTGAACTACAACTAAACTACAACTGAACTACAACTAAACTACAACTGAACTACAACTGAACTACAACTAAACTAAAACTGAACTACAACTAAACTAAAACTAAACTACAACTGAACTACAACTAAACTACAACTGAACTACAACTGAACTACAACTGAACTAAAACTAAACTAAAACTAAACTACAACTGAACTAAACTACAACTAAGCATTTAGGAAAAAAATGAAAACTAACAAAAACTATCAAACCTGCTCTAAAAACGAATTAAAATGAACTGAATTAGAGAAAAAAAAGTCCAAACTAAATAAAACTAAACTAGAATGAAAAATCCAAAACTACTGGAACCTTGGTCCACATCACCCTTCACTAAAGTTGGGATGTTGCTAAATAACTTTGTCCTGTGTAGTTCATAAATCAGGGTTCAGGGTTACTTTATTTATACCCGTGGATAGATTTGTTTTGCAAAAAACCTGATTGCATTTGGTATTCCATTACAAAACACACACTGAACCTGACAGGCAGGTATGTGGGCGAGTGTCAAGACAAGAAAGTGCTCAGTGTTCCACCCTTCACTAATAAGATAACATAAAATAAGATCAAGATAAATAAAAACAAAACACAATAAAATAATAAAAAACATGAGGGAAACACAAACACAAAGTCTCTGGGATAAAAACCAGAGTAGGAACATAAAATAGAAGTCACAATAATAAATAGAGCTAACAAATAGGATAAATAAATACAATAAAATAAACTGACACTTCCTTTCAGACTTTGAGGATATTTAACACAAAGAACATGAGAGCGACGATCTGTTTAAATGGTTTTATTGATGAATCGATGGTTGAATGAACATATTACGCAGGCAAATTCTACTCTGTTCACCTTCATACATGACTCTGTTAATGATACTGGAGTTAACTACTGTAGATTAAACAAAATTATCAAAGTAAACACATAACAAACAGGGTTTTACAACAAAAAATAAACCCATCTCTCTGATGCAGCTAAAACAGGTTACACATTCCCTCTACTCTCCATAAAACGAGTGAAATAAAGGCGTAAATGACATAACGCTGTATGATCCTATCGACTGAATTCATCTGTTTCTGACTTTAAAGCATCTACAGCAGAGTTTGCAGCCATTCAGTATCTACTTTACAGATTTGAATGCAGCACTGACACTGAAAATGGAATTTCATGAGATACCTTAAACTTTATAAATGAACTCTATTTACATATTCACAGATTTTTGGTTTTTAGGTGAGAAGGAGATGGGATTTCAGTATTTAACCCTTTCATGCATACTGGTCACTCCAGTGGTCACTCCAGTGGTCAGTTCTTCTCCAGCTGTTCTCTTGTATATTCATGGGTTTTATTGTTTTAGTTCCAGATCAGCCGACACAGTGGACACTTATGCACCATCCCATAATACACTGACATTCAGACCATTACTGTAACTGTGCTGTTGTAGATAAACCTGATCTAACATGTTTGAGTGGAAATCAGTTCCTTGTTATTAGACTGTAATTAACAACAAAAGTTGTTTTTGTGTTTTTTTGGCATATTATGTCCATGAAGTGAGTAATGACTAGTATTAGAGTACACTACAAACAAAAAGTTAAGGATATTTCTTTTTTTTTTGTCTTTTTTTGTCATCTTTGCCATTTGTAAATAAAACTGTGTCTGGTCATTAAAAAAATGTGTTTCAATTCATTTCACACAAAAAAGTAAAAAGCATTGTGTAAGAATCCCAACTGAAAAAACATAGTCCAAAAATTTAAAATATCCATAACTTTTTGTTTGTAGTGTATGTTAAAATGTGAGAAAACATCAAATGAGCAGCATTTAATGTTTTTATTTTATAGTTTTCACTCAGTATGTCAGTAAATACATGTTTCTTTGCTTCAAAAATTAAACCCATGGTGTCCAGCTGAGTGGACAGTTTTGCAACTCCATGAAAAATAGCTTCATAAAAAAAAATGTAAAAAAAAAAGTTAATTGCATTGTTTTTTTTAAGGCCCAAAGAGGAATAAAGAAAAAAAATTTGATTAATGTTCTCATAATTCATGCATGAAAGGGTTAATGAGGTTCTTTAGCATCATAACTGGTTATTTTCTTAACTAGTGTTATTACGTCCTATAACATGATGTTATGGGATATTTAAAGTATAAATACATATGTGTCTGGTTTTAACATTATTGTACAAAATGTCAGTATTTGTTAGAATCATCCACCAAGATGTTTATGCAAAATCCTGTTTGTCCAGTTGGAGTGTTTTATGTCTGATAACACAACTGAAGGGTATATTTAAGACATAAAAACGACAGAAACTTTACATGAGCACGTTCAGGATCCTTATTTGAACTACTTATTCTCTTATTTTAACATGCGTTCTGCTCCATAGTGTACGGGAAGGAGGTTCCGGCCATCATCGAGCAGCCGCTGGAGGAGAGTCACATTCACATCGGTAAAAACACCGTCACCTACGAGGCTCGGCAGCTCAAAGCCCTGTTCTACGAGGTGATTGGCTGGAACAAGTGACATCATCACTATGACATCATTCCGTACATGACAGCGAATCAGACCTGGCTCACTCTGGACCAGTTTTTGTACTTTTCTTACACTACAGACGTTCTGTTATGAGCCTGACTGGAGCTTTCAGTCTTTGGCTCTGATGGTTTGTTTTTAATCTACGTCAGTGAAGAACATCTGCGTTAACCCTTCAGTCCATGTTATAGTGAACTAACATTTATAGAGCGTTTTCACACTTTGTTTTTATTCTCTGTACATTCATGCAGACCGTCTTCATCTGCCTTAAGATTCTGGCCTGTGTTTATGATCCAAAAATAAATGAAGACAAAGAAACACATTATTTATGGAAAATAAAAATGATATTTTTAGAAATAAATTAGCACAGTTTGTTTCTTTTTTTTTTGATGAAGATGTTTCCTGTCGAGTCGGGACGCTCCGATCCTGCTTTGAACGGCTCATCTCTTATATCACTATCTATTTCATATCTATCTATTATATTACTATCTACTATATTATGTATTAAATACGGCTTATCTCTTCTAGTATTTATGGGCTGTAGTTCACATGTGACCCTCATCTGTTTCTCATCTTCATAGTTCCTGTTTTCTCTTTCTTCAGAGGTGACACCAGCTCCTCTAGTCCACCTTTCCACCTGCCAGAAGCACAACTGTAGAAAATTATTCACCACTATTGTCCTCATTTCTATTTTAAGATGCTTCTAATTATCTCCAGACACTAAAAGCCTGAAACCTGACTTGTTAGTGTGTAGACCACACAGAGAACCAGCAGGTGTCAGAACACTGCAGACCACAGCTGGGTCTGAACTGGGCTGATGCTGCCTTCACGTGCTATGGGAATCATGGTAAATACTAAGTACAAACTCAAAAACTGCACATGAACGCCCCCTCACGTCGTATTTTCCACTGAGAACTGGGAAAACATTTTGATCCACAAGCTGCCGTGATGAAATCACTTTTGAACCATGCTTCTGTTAACGTTCTGCTGCTGGTAGCTGATGATTTTGCACATTTATAGCATACACAATTTGTAAAAGAAAAAAAATGCTATATCCTATGAATTAACACGCTCAAAATTCTTTGACCCAAGTAGCAGGTCACGAGAAATTGTGTGTCAGCCATTATTCATTTTACAACGACAACAAAAATACCTGAACACAACGCATGTGTGATTTCGAATTCACTATGGAAAAGCTCATGTTCCCGATAGCACCTGAAGGCAGCTTTAAACATGGCTCCTACGTCGTCAAAAGGTACGCTAATTGCTAATGCTAATTGCTAATGCTAATGTGATAGGTAAAATCCAGAGACTGCATTTCCCAAAAGAATCATATTTTAACCTTTAACTTACAATCTTTTGTCACGAATAATGATGTGAATAATTTGATAATGTGACGATATGGAACCTGCAGGACGCTAACGGGATATTTTGGGTCTAATACCAGTTTTTAATGCGTAGACTGATGCACAGTCACTTTACTCATTGTTAGCTAGGCTATGTGGCTAACTTAGCCTCATAGCAGAATTTGCATTAAAGTCATAGTTTTGGCCAAATTGTGATATCTGCATTACTTTACTCTCCAAATACTGCTGTTTAAGTTTATGCAGTTTTCTAAAATAGGACTTTTTTTTTTTTTTTGCAATTATGCTTTGAGGCTAACATTAATTGGTCTTGCGTGACATTCTTTTGTCACTGATAATATACATTTATTCTTATAAGTCATGCAAAGTCTACTGCGGATATGAAGGTTATACTGGCAAGATATTAGTTAAAAAGAAATGCACAAAAAATTCACCTCCAATGCATTAAAAAAAATACATTCCTCCAAATAACTGAACACACTGACTGCTGACCTGTGGAAGGAGGAATTAAAACAGTCAGGTTAGTCATAAACTGTCGGTGTTTTCTGCCCAAAAACTGATCATATTTAGTTTTAGATTACACCATCCTTCACAGAAAGAGAAGTGGAAGGTCTGTAGTTTGTGTGGAAAGTGAAAAGAACATTCTTGTTTTTGTCACATCACAACAGTTACAGAAAAAGTAATAATAACTGGAGAATAAAAATACAGTATATGGACAAAAGTATGTGGACATGTTGCATTCAGGTGTTTCTTTTCTAACTGGGGTCTGGGATACAAAACAGTAATGACTAATGTTATAATATAGTTTTACATTGTGATAAATGTCATTGTATTGTTTAATTTGGTTTAAATTATTATCTTTGTTTCCAAATTGTGTCAGATGGTTTTGACTGAATTTCTGTCAACATTGATTTTTTTTTTTTTTTTTCATCCATGGCTACGATTTTAAATGTCCTACCTCTAAATTTAAATTTTTCGTGCTCTGACTATATAATAATTTTCTACCACAACAAACCATCTACTTTCTTCACATTTCACTTAAGAGGAATAATCCCCCATTAAACTTTAAGGAAATATTGATGTTTTTATCTTAAGTCATCATGAATGTTACAGCTGTAGACATGATGTGTCCCAATACTTTTGTCCATATAGTTTATAAACATCAACATTAAAAAAAAAAAAAAAAAAAAAGATAACAATTCAAACCAAACTAACCAATGTAATGATATTTATCCCAATATAAAACTATATTCTGACATTTGTCATTATTGTTTTGTATCCCAGACCCCGGTTAGAATTGATTTTGTTCTTTTTATTTTTTTTTATCCATGACTATGATTTTAAATGTTCTACCTCTAAATTTCTAAAATATTTTTTGCGCTCTGACTGTAAATAATAATTTTCTTCCACAACTAACTGTCTACTGTGTTCACATCTCATTGAGGGAGAAAAATTTCCCATTAAAACTTGGAGGAAATATTGATGTTTTTATCTCAAATCATCATGAACAGGACATACAGCTGTAGACATGATGTGTCCCAATATTTTTGTCTATATAGTTTATGAACATCAACAAATATTTAAGAAAGATAACAATTTAAACAAAACTAACCAATGCAATGATATTTATCCCAATATAAAACTATATTATAACATTTGTCATTATTATTTTGTATCCCAGACCCCTGTTAGAAAAGAAACACCTGAATGCAACGTGTCCCAATACTTTTGTCCATATAGTGTATAATGCAGTGTCAGAGGAGCCAGAAATCCACTGCTACTGACCTGAATGATTGGAGTTTCCCTACATGTGGAATCTGTCGACTGAATTCAGAACTTGTCGAAGCTACAAAGTCTAACACAAAACAGAAGTAGGTGTAAAATAATCCAGTCCTGGGGTTTGTGCAGAAACCTCGAACGCGTCAGGAGTCGTCTCCATCTACCTGATCATCTGTGGTTGTCGTGTAGAACATGGACCTGGCGGTGTGGCGTTCAGGACAGCGGCCTTTTGGTGATGTCCTGTTCTGTCAGGTAGTAGTTCAGGTATCCGCCCAGAGCGCCCACCGCCACCGCCGTCATGTGACTGGAGCAGCCGTCTGTCAATCAACACACAGGAACATAAAACAACCAAGGTGTGAATCCATGTTGAGACACGTTATGTCATAAATTCCCATTATGTAATAAAAGTTCAAACTGGAATAAGAATGTCACGTCATCTTGTAATAAAGCCGCATTATGTAATAAACTGACACATTTTGTAATAAACTACCTCAGTGCATTATGTAGTAAGTTATTACAATTTGAGAAATTTATGACAAAATGCACTTGACACATTTGTATTTTTTTTAAAAAATGTAATAACATGGTTCATTATGTAATAACAATCCAAATTAATATAATTTCAGAGCAATTTAGAAGAAATTAGTCACAGGAGCTCCAGGTAATGGAATCAGAACTGTAACCACAGTTTAAAGGTGAAAATAAAAATGTGTCAAGTGCATTTTGTGATCGTGTCGTGTATCTTTCATTCACATGTGGGTGTTTCTCATTTTTCATGGAACTAAATGACTAAAACTAAATAGGGCTGTAAGAAAATATCGGTTCTGCAATATATCACGATATTTCATTTCACAATACTGTATCGATATTAAAAAGTACTGTATGGATATTTGTAGGTGTTTATTCAAATGCAGATATTGTGGAGGTTCATTTTAGTTTTGATTTATTGTTTATATCTTATTTATTCTTATTTCACACTCTTTTATTCAATAATGTTGGTTCCTTTGTTTGGATTGAACTCAAATCCTGTTCTGATGTTAGTTGTGAACTAATAGAATCTGAACATTTGAACAGGATCTGAAACTGGAATGTCTGTAAAACAGAATTTCAGTTTGAACACAGTTGGAACATTTGCTGATAGAACATTAGATCCTGTTGGAA
The DNA here is from genome assembly GCF_902148855.1 of Sphaeramia orbicularis. Lineage (NCBI taxonomy): Eukaryota > Metazoa > Chordata > Actinopteri > Kurtiformes > Apogonidae > Sphaeramia > Sphaeramia orbicularis. The sequence continues at coordinate 1,182,375 of NC_043964.1, forward strand.
TAAAATACAAATGTGTTTAGGATTTGTGCAGATTTATGATGGAATTCAATTCTTCCAGGAAATAATCATTTTAAAAAAAAGAAACAAAACCAATAAAAAATTGCCTTTTTAACAGTATGATGATATATCGTATTGTGATCCTAGTGTTGTGATTTGTATCGTGTTGCCAGATTGTTGCTGATCCACAGCCCTTGTACTAAATGTACTGAATATTAACTGTGCATGTCACACCACAGGTCCTGTATTTTATGACCAGGGCTGTAAAATTCTACAGAAGGACGGTGGTTTCCAGCTCAACTATCAGGATCATCCAGTCGGTTCTGATTCCACAGCTCAGGTATATTTCTCTCTCTTGTAAAATGAGACGTATCAAAAACATGCTGGTTCACTGTGGAGTGATGAGGAGGAGCAGTGGATCACTTTACGGCTGACCTTCAAAACAACACTGACTCTAAGTGAGTGAGTCTGACCTGGCAGGATCTTCTCCCTCCTCTTCACTCTGCGGTGAGGCTGCAGCTGCTCCAGTAACTCGTCTCCGATGATCTGAGAGATGATGCTCTCTGAGGATGACAACAAGTCTGTTAGAGCTGAAAACGTACAAGTAGAAGCAGAAAGTCAACAGGAGACTTTTAGAACGATACGGGACAAAGACTGTGTTACTGAGTACAGATGAGACAGAGGATTCAAGACGTTTACTGTCATGTGCACAAAGAACTGAGCAATGGAATTTTTACTGTGAGTTCCCTTCACATGACTAACGTAAACAGTTAAGATAAACTACTCTTACTCTTTTTTTTATAATACTCTATTTTACAAATGTGTATTTGAGCTTGTATGTGCAATAACTGTTTCTTATATGTTTTAGCTGTGTTTATGTTTTCTATCTGTCTTTTTTCTCATACCTCTTCCTTTCTCTAACTCCTTTTCTGACTCAGGGAAATGCACAAGAATTCCACTGTACCTATACTGCTATGTATCTGTGCAAATGGCAAATAAAGTCTATTCTATTCTAACTAAAATGAAATAACTAATAAACTGTACACTAAGCAAGGAAAACTAAATAGATAAAATAAAATGAAGTGTACTCTGCAAAAGGAAGTGTATCAAGGTGCAAAAAAAAGACAAAATACTATCAGCGGTAAGACGGTGAGTGCAAATATTATTACTGTAGTGCAAATATGCAAAGAAATAGAAGACAAATGTATGTATATAAACACAATCCTGTTGTCAGACAAAAGAAATAACTAATGCTTAAAGGGGTTCTCTGTAAAATACTATAATGACCTATAAAAAATGACAACTCCAAATTTTTCCTCTTTATTTTAGTGTAAAAAAAGTAGAATTACATTAAAATATTTACATTTACAAACTATCCTTAAACAAAAATGTGAAAAACCTGAACTAATATGAACAACCTGAAATGTTTTAACCCATAAAGACCCAAACCACCTACTGAAATAAACTGTTTAATACCTGCTGATGCACTAATCCTATCAATACATGGAAATAATTGGTGTAAAATACAGTTCTTCATCTTTTCGTGGTCATCAGACATGACCCATTTGGACATTCAGAGGCTCCGTAGTTACCATGGAAACACTGTCATCTTCTCCAACATTGATTCCCCAGTCAAACCCATGGAGTTGGATCAGTGCCAGTGGACGAACACACTGGGTTCATGTTCAGATAATGACAGATTCAACTGCAAATGTCACTGTTTCTGCAGTTTATTCTTTTTTCAAATATAATATCCCTCAACTTTAATCTGAGCTTTAATGAACATCTACATGATCAATGAATTAAATACAGGAAAATACATGATTTATACTGATAAAATAACACTGGTCAACAACAAATGTATTGTTTCAGTTTTTTGAGCTGATTTAGGATCATTTTGGTGCTGAATCCAAAAATCACATTCATTTTGCTCAATCAGGTCAACTTTCTGAACTCTGCTCCATATTGGCTTTTGAACATTTGTGCTTACATTTATGGGCATTTTCACATCATATGATACAAAATTCTTTCATATTTCTTGCAATAAACGAGTTCTGGAGATTTGACTTTTGCCAATTTATGATTAATGTTTTTTTAATATTACAGGTGAATGAAATGGCTTCGACTAGAAGATCTGGCAAAAATAAGCCTGACGTATTCTGCTCCATCTGCGCTGAATACACCATTGTACCTAACAGGAATCCTGTTAGAAAAGGATTTTTTTCTCTTCAAACCTATTTTGGGTGAGAACTATATAAAAAATCAACCGATAAAGTCACAAACATGTAAGCAATTTTGTGAGAAGATCAAATTTTTCAAAATCAAATTAGCAAAAAAACCTGACCTGACTGAGAAAAACAGATGTCATTTTTGGATTTAGCGCTGCAACATGGTCCTGATTCAGCTGAAAAAACCTAGACAACTTACAAAAAACATTTTTTGTGATCCAGTGTAATAAATACAGAGGATAATATTTTAAATAAATGGTGATAAATCACTTAAGACACATTTGGATACTGATGTAAAAGTAGTGCTGGGTTTTTCTGGGTTAAGAGAAGGAATTGTAGTTTGACTAATATTCTGCCTTTTACTAAACGTGTGTGATTGTAGATCCACTGTCATCTGTAAATTCTAATGCACAGGACGAACTGAAACGTCTTAAAACTGCACTTCAACTGCAATTTCAGGTTCATGTTTTTTTCATTTTATTCACATTTTTTTAAAGGATAATTTCGAGATGTAAACATATTTTGCAGTTATTTGACTTTTTTCACTCAGAAACAGAGAAAACTGTAGAGTGGTCATCCTTTCCAGGTTATTCTGTTATTATTCTACTGTTGTGGTCCACTTTAGCTCATATGGGTCTGAATGTGGAACCTGAACTGACATGAGTTTAACCCTGAACCCACAGCGTCAGTGAACGTCAGAGGTAAAAACTCAAATCCATGCGCTTCGCTCACTCACTGTCTCGGCCGAAACAGCCCAGTTCCTCGTCCTGGAGACGCAGGATGTGATGCAGCCAATCAGCTTTGTAGAAGTCGGAGAAACCGGCCAATCCGCAGATGAGGACTGAACAGAACACACACACACACACCAGTCCGTCACACACACATTTAGGAGGGTGTTTATCTGTCATTAACGAGTCGTTCAGCTTCACATCCTGACGAGTATGTGTTTGACCCTGAGGGTTCTGTTACTACAGGCACTGTTGACCATTTTATTGATTATTGGGTTATTTTTTGTTAATTTTCTTGGCTTTTTTTGTTCTTTTTGTTCATTCTCTTGGTTATTTTCCCCTTTTTGTTAATTTGATTGATTATTTTGTTAATTTTGTTGATTCAGTCTTTATTCTTCCTCCTCATTTCTTTACAGGCATTGTTTGTTTTTTCATTTTCTTGATTATTTTTCTTTTTTGTTCATTTCCTTACATTATTTTGGGAGTTTTTTTGTTTGTTTTCTTGGTTGTTTTTCCTTTTTGTTCATTTTTTGATGTTTTTCTTTTTGTTGTTTTCTGGTTTTGTTTTGTTTTTGTTCATGTTATTGATTATTTTTGTGAGGTTTTTAGTCATGTTCTTGGCTAGTTTTGCTTTCTGCTCATTTTCTTGATTATTTTTGGGGTTTTTCTTTCATTTTCATGATTATTTTGTTAATTTTGCTGATTCAGTCGTTACTCTTCCATATCATTTCTTTCATTTTTTCTTCAGTCTCTGGGTTAATTTTCCTTTTTGTTCATTTTCTTGATTATTCCTCCTTATCCTTATCATCTCTTTTACATTTTATTTTTTTGTTCATTTTTGTGATGATTTTTTCCCCCCTTCATTTTCTTGTTTTTTGTTCATGTTATTGATTATTTTTGAGAGCTTTTGTTAATTTTCTTGGCTATTTTTTGCTTTCTGTTCATTTTTCTTGATTATTTAGTTAATTTTGCTGATTCAGTCTTGATTCTTTCATATTATGTATTTTATTTTTTCTTTAATCTCTTGGTTGTTTTTCCTTATTGTTCATTTTCTTGACTATTTTTGTAGTTTTATATCCATTTTGTTGATTCAGTCTTTATTCTTCCATATTATCTCTTTAAATGTGTTAATTTTTGTTCATTTTCGTGAATATTTTGCTCAGTTTTATACATTTTCCTGATTATTTATGTACAACAGGTAAATTTAGATCACAACCACAATAAACAGCAGTTTCAAGCCAATGTCTGCATATTTTTAGTCACATAATGTATCTTCACTTTAAAAAAAAAACTAAACTTTACTTAAATCTAGGCTTTTTTTATGAGTTTTACGCTTTGGAAAATGGCTTAAGAACTCTTAGAGGTGAGGTATTTTTTTGTTAATTTTCTTGTTTCTTTTTTGGGGTTTTTTGTTCATTCTCTTGGTTATTTTTCCCTTTTTGTTCGTTTTATGGATTAGTTTGTTAATTTTGTTGATTCAGTCTTTATTCTTCCTCATTATTTCTTTACATGTGGGTTTGTTTGGTTTTTTTATTTTCTTAATTTTTTTCCTTTTTGTTCATTTCTTTAATTATTTGGGGCTTTTTTTGTTGGTTTTCTTGGTTGTTTTTCCTTTTTGTTCATTTTATTGTTTTTTTTTTGTTTTCCTTTTTGTTTTTTGTTTTTTTTGCTCATGTTATTGATTATTTTTGTGAGGTTTTTAGTCATATTCTTGACTTTTGCTTTCTGTTCATTTTCTTGATTTTTTTTCCTTTCTGTTCTTTGCTTTAATTATTTGGGGCTTTTTTTGTTGGTTTTCTTGGTCGTTTTTCCTTTTTGTTCATTTTATTGATGTTTTTTTGTTTGTTTTCTGGTTTTGTTTTGTTTTTGTTCATGTTATTGATTATTTTTGTGAGGTTTTTAGTCATTTTCACAGTTTTTGACAAACCAAAAGCTCAAACCCAGTAAAGTGATGGCTGAGTTTGGTGTGCGACTCACTGTTCTCGATGAAGATGTCGACCGTCTGCTCGGTTAAACCGTCTCTGATGATGTCCAGGTTGGTCTTCATCATGTTGGAGCAGAAGATCTTCTCGTAGCTTCGTTCGGTCATGTTGGCCCGGGACGGTCGAGTGTCTCCTTTCAGCAGGTTGGAGCAGCCTTTCTGGAAGAAAAAGACGCAAACTGATCACAGGTCAGCTGATCACAGGAGCCAGGAAAGAAGGGTTTGGAGCAGGGCTGTCAGACTCATGTTCAGTTTGATCTGCAGTGGGCCGGACCAGTCAAAGAATAACAGTGAAAAAAGTCCAGTTACATTCTGATCAGGTTTACGTCGACAAAGTTTCCTTAAAAATCTGAATAACGTGAACAACTTTAATAGTCTTAAGAAAAACAAGTGCTATTTTAACAATATTCTGCCTCAGTTTATCAGTTTATCATTTACACATGCATTACAGTCGCACAAAACATTTAGAAACAGGCAGAATATTGGTCAAAATTAAATTTACTTTTCTTAACACATTTCCATTTGTTCATATTTCTGCAGGTTTTTCACATTTTTTTGTAAAAGCATAGTTTGTAAATGTAAACATTTTCATGTAATTTTACTTTTTTTATACACAAAAATAAAGAAAAATTTTCAGTTTTCATTACTTCTAGGATATTATGACAGTATTTTACTGGTCTGACTCATTTTTTGTAAAAGCATAGTTTGTAAATGTGAATATTTTCATGTAATTTTACTTTTTTTACACCAAAAAAACAAAGAAAATTTGGGGTTGTCATTATTTATAGGTTATTCTGATAATATTTGACTGGTTCTGACCCAGTTTAAATCTAATTGGACTGTATGTGTCTGTATGTGGAACCTGAATTAAAATGATTTTGACTCCATTGATTGTTAATATCTTCAGTGTAATTTTTGCATTTCACAAATTCATCCCAGGGCCGTATCAGACCCTTTAGTGGGACCGGATTTGACCCCCGGGACACATGTTTGACACCTGTGGTTTGGAGGGTCCGCTGAACATCTCACCATTTTCCCGATCATGAAGTAGAGCAGCTGGTGGGACAAGGAGTAGTGAGGGCATCCGAAGCGGGTCATGGTGTCCCTGCAGGGTTTGGTGACGATGCAGGGGGTCCCGTTCATCTTCCTGCTCAGAGAGGTGAGAGTTTACACACAAAGTAGACCACGTTCCCTCAGATGAAGTCTAATACATGACCTTTGACCCTACGTGACCCTGACCATGTACAACAAGGAGGTCAGATTCATGTGAGTTCAGGGACCACAAACAACAATAGGATCTCAAACAGGGAAATAATAACAGAATAACAGGTTGTGCAATGTTTGTCTGTTGTTGTCAGTGTATGTTTCTTATTGCCTATTATTATTACTATTACATATTTATATCACTTATTACTTATATAACATTGTTATGACTACTATTACTATTATCACTGTTTTTAGAATTTTTATCCTATTAAACTATGCATATACATACTGTGTGTATTATATTAAAACATGACATACTTTTTAATATTTTACTTTATTACTTATTTATACTTATTTATTATTATTACTACTTTACTGTTTATCATTTCTTCTAGTATGTTCTACTGTACAATTCCCTGCTTTTTCACTGCTGTTATTATAGTTATTGCTATTAATATTTTCTTGTAATATTTCTTATATCTGTACATTCATTGTTGTGCTGCTACTGGAATGTTAATTTCCTGAGGGCTCTGCTCAAGGGATCAATGAAGTTCTATCAAATCTAATCTAATCTAATCTAATCTAATCTATAAATAATGACAACTTTGAATATTTATATTTGCTTAGTGCAAATTGTGAATGAAAATTTACCTCTACAAGCTATCTTTTTCACACACAAAAATTAATAACATGGAAATAAACTGACATTTCTTAAGAAAAAGTTAAATTTTAACAATATTCTGCCTCAACTCATCATTTTCACATGTGCATTAGGACTTACAGATCACAGGGGATCTACAAAAGCAATAAACATTTAGTAACAGACAGAATATTGATAAAAGTTTAGAGTTTGGGGGGAAAAAAATCTTTTTTTTTTTTTTAAGAGTTTGGAGCTAAATTGAGTTCAACATGTTTGACTGTTAATAGCCTATTTTCTGTCATTTCTGCACTTTCCAAATCCCATCCCCTCATACAAGACGTATTTCACAGACGTTTGTCCTTAACCTTTACATCAGGGGTGTCAAACGAAACCATCAAATGTTCCAATCTGGTCCACAAGCCTTATGTTTGACACCCCTTAATGCACAGGTGTCAAACATGCGTCCCGGGGGCCAAACCTGGCCCACCAAAGGTTCCGTTCCGGCCCTGCAGGATGAAAGTGCATAACTGAACCTGAACAGTCCAGGTTGAACAAATCCTTTTGGTTCAGGTTCCACATACAGACCAATGTGATCCACAGTCAGAAGAACAACACAATAAACCAGAAAGAACGACAAACACATTTACTGGGAAAAAATTATGTGGAAAAAATTTAAGTGAAAAAAATCACATGACACTGTGAAAATATTTACATTTACAAAACTATTCTTTCACAATAAAATGCAAATAAATACATAAATAAAAACAAAGATGAAAAATCTGAAATGTGCAGTTTGAACAATCTTCTGCCTGTTCCTAAATGTTTATGGAACAGTGTGTAAATGTACGTGTAGAAATAAGAAGTCCAGGCAGAAGAGTGTTCAAACTGCACTAATTTTTCAAATGAAATTTCATTTTTTTCAGGTTTTTCACATCTATTTTGTAAAATGTAAATATTTTCATAATTTAATTGGAGGGTTTTTTTTTGGACTAAAACAAACAGAAACATTTGGATTTGTCATTATTTCTAGGTTCTTCAGTCATTATTTTACTGGTCTGGCCCGCTGCAGATCAAACTGGGGCTGCATATGGAACTGAACCAGACTGAGTTGGACAGAACTGCCTTAGGTGAAGGAAAACAGTGTGTTGAGTTGGTCTTGTGTTTCAGATTAAAGCTCCTGCTCTTGTGTCCGTTGTGTCGCTGTGTGTTTCGTACCAGGTTCCCAACAGCAGAGTCAGGCATTTGTCGCTGAGCTGCTCGTCGTAACACTCGGTGGTCATGGTGGACGGGTAGACCAGACTGGGATCTGTGGAGCTCCAGCCATGAGGGATGAGCCAGAAGGTCCAGGACAGCAGGGGCTCGAACTCTGAGCCACCCACAGCGAAAGGAACAGCCAGAGGAAAACACAGATGACGGCAGGAGCAGTGAGTTTATGTTCTGCTGCCTCGTACTTCTGCACCTGGACGTCTGTCAGAGACTCTGTTCTCACCTGAGTTTATGGCGTTTTTGGGTTTTTTTATTCTTTGTTTAGTTGGAAAAGCACATGTAACAAAACTTCTCTTACAGGTACAGTTCAGTTTCTACACGTCAAATGAAAAAATGCTCATCCAAGATTTTTGTCATATATAGAACAAATAAAATAAAGAAAGAAAGAAAAGTGGGCAGGAGGAGGGGGCTGGCTCCACTACTTCACCAATAAGATGAGACACTTTAAGGTGTGTGTGTTTACGTCAGTCCAAACAGAAAGGTTTCACATGTAAAAGTATTCACATCATCCATGGATTCATTTCACACCCACTCCAAATGTAACAGAGTGTGTCCATTTTGACCAAACAGTGAGAATTTATGTCGTTTTTATTGTTCTGTTGTTTTATTGAAAGTCTTTTAACCTTTTCTTTTTTATAATAATGGGCTATCTATCTATCTATCTATCTATCTATCTATCTATCTATCTATCTATCTATCTATCTATCTATCTATCTATCTATCTATCTATCTATCTATCTATCTATCTATCTATCTATCTAATAGCTCAGGTGTTTTCTCTGTAGAGGCTGGAACAGCACATGCTTTGAATGGCAGACGGTGCCACCCCACATGCATGCTGGGAGTTGGAGTCTCACCTCTGTAGTACTTGGGGTCGTTCTGCTGCAGAGCCACCACGGCCTTATCAAAGCTTTGGTCCAAACGTTTGACCAGCGACACGGCGGTGGTCCTCTGAGCCCAGCTGACCGGGTCAGTGTGAGGCCACGTCCGAATGGCTTCCTTCAGTTCAGCTGAGACCACAACACCCCCAGGATACACAAACAAACAAACAAACAAACCACAAACAAACAAATGACCATACAAGGAACTGCACAGTTCATGTTCTTTCTTATTTATTTTGCTCATTTTTGTTGATTTTCTTGATTATTTTATTTAATTTTTGTAAATTTTCCTGATTCTTTTGGTCCTTTCTGTTTGTTTTCAACCATTTTTTTTCTTGATTATTTTCCTCCTTACTTTCTTCATTTTTGTCATTTTGCCTATTTTATTAAACACTATTCACATTCCTGATTGTGCTCTTTTTATGTTATTTTCTTGATTTTTTTTTCAGGTTATGTTTCCTTTTCCTTAATTTTCTTGATTACTTTTTTCAACTTGTGTATTTTCTTGATAATTTTCTTCATTTTTGTCCTTTTTCTTGTTTATTCTGTTCTTTTTTGCTTGGTTTGTAAAATTGCTTGATTGTTTTGTTCATTTTCTTTCTCTTCTGTTTGTGTTGATCTAATCATTTTTCTCCCATATCTTCTCCTTTACATGTAAACAGAAATACGAACTGATATGTGCATTTCTTTTCAGTAAAGTTCATTTGTATGAGTTTGTAACTAAACTGTGCAGGAGTTGAATGGACTAGTTCTAGGTGTAGTTTCTAAATGTCTTCTGATAGACTCAGGTCTGAGTCCTTTTCATGGACAAATGAGACGGTGCTTAATGTAGACAATATGAAAATATCTTGCTAGAACTTACTTTAACTAAATATTAAAACTTGACACAACATGAGAAGCATCTTATTATAATAAAATCTTAAATCTTAAAAATCAATGACAACATTATCCTGTGTTTTTCTGGCTGCAGTGTGTTTCCATATGAACAAATACTAAACTGAGGTGTGTGTTATTGTCAATGAAAACTACTGTGTTTGTTTTTTGTTTAATTTTCTTTCAGTTTTCTTCAGTAGAATATGTGAAGTACAGATGGGATAATCAGCTCCAACTTCAGCCTCCATCTCTTGGTGCACTGTTCTTTGTTTACCTTTTTATTAAATGCCTCATTGTTCATTTGTCTCAGTTTCTGGTTTGTAAAACTGTTAATAATAATAAAGATCCAAATGACCTGCTGCTGAAATGGGAACTGAAGCAGTCGTGAGCGCTGTGACTGAATATATCTGGAGGTTTTTTCTTATATAAGTCTGCTCAGTTCCCATGCCCTCCAGGCTCCTGCAGCTGTTCTGCAGATGTTTGTCCTGCAGACTCCTCCTCCTTCCTTCCTTCCTTCCTTCCTTCCTTCCTTCCTTCCTTCCTTCCTTCCTTCCTGCCTTCCTTCCTTCCTGCCTTCCTTCCTTCCTTCCTTCCTTCCTTCCTTCCTTCCTGCCTTCCTTCCTTCCTTCCTTCAGTGTGTTGTGGACCTACCCTGCAGCATGAGGAAGCCGACCACCCCGTCCAGGTTGATGTGCTCATGTTGCCGCTCCAGGAACACGGCTCCCCGGGACAGGCTGTTCAGGATGTCATCGATCACCTCCGCCTCGGCCCCGTTCACCGCGGCCAGCAGAGCCAGCACCGCGGCCACCTGCAGCCCCAGCGTCCGCATGTTCCGTCTGGATCCGCTGTTCGGTCCGCTCCGGAGGCTCCGGGACGGTTCAGTCCTGCGGAGGGGGGAGAGGAGCAGCTGCGTCTGCGGGGGAGGAAGGGGGGAGGCCGGGGGAGACACAGCACGTCAGAGGGGACCCGGTTACGAAAGCCATCTTAAAGAAGCAAAAATCACACCGAATTTTCATTTATAAGACATTTAATAACGTGTGTTTACGCTCCAACACCCACCAGCAAATGCATGTGTGTTCATACTGGACTTAATAAGTTTTATTCTTCTAATTATCTCTTTTACATCAGATGTTTTCTTTTTTTTTTTTTCTTTATCCCTCTGGTATCCCATCCAGCAAGGCCCTTACTAAACACCAAGTGTGCCTTTTTGGCAAAAAATTTTCATGCAGTTTGTTTTTAATTCTTTTACACTTTTTTCTATTTCATCAACTTGAACCGTAAATAAAAATACCAAATACTCAATAATTGTCACATTCTTTAACCATTTAAATGCTGTGTTTGTAATGGAAACAAACCATTTTTTGGATGCAAAAAACAATTTTTTTTTTTTTTTTCAATATACTCCATAAAAAGTGGATCACATATTAGATTTTTTTCATCCTGGCATATGTCAGTGATTAACTCCAACATTGGTTAATTTACATTATTATTTTTGGTGCTAGGTCAAATGTTAAAAAATACTAGCATCTGTCACCAAGTGTGCATAAAATGCACACCTATAAATCCAACTATTAAATATTATATACTGATTTATTTTTCTGCTCTAATTTGATTTTATTTTTGTAAATCCAGCTCAGTCCTAATCATACAGATCAAATGTTAGAATTAGTGCGTTTTCTGCACACTTGGCAGACAGATGATAGTCTGGTCATTTTCTTTTGTTTACAATGTGCACATTTGAGTTGGTGGACAGAATTTTGAATCATGCAAAAATGAAGAACTTTTGAATTCTAACCTTATTTAAACTGTGAAAAGTAATATGAAGTTTTTTAAAACGAAGTGCAAAGTGTGTGTAAAAGGCGCACCCGGATACCAGAGGGTTAAATTATTTCTCTGGTTGTAACATGATGAGTTTCTCTGCTGTAAAGTTAAGCTGACACAAGCACAACACCAACATTGAGTTTACAAGTTTAAAGGCTGCTTTGATGAATGCAAATAAAGATCATTTGTCATAAAACACCAATTTTTATTGAAAATATTAAGTACACAGCTGTAAAACCAGGTCTTGATGTGATAATGAAAAATATCGTTCATAAAACCCCTGATACTTTAAATGCCTCATTTTCGCACATTGCTTGTCCTTGAACGCATCATTTGGTCTGCGGTCCCTTTAAATAGGAAGCCCCGCCCCCTCCACTGAGCCGCGTCATCACAAACCAAAAACAAACATGGCGCCGCGCTGTGCCTGTGCGGCTGTGTGCGCAGGGTTAGGCCTCATTTGTGGGCTGTTTCTGTTCTTCCGGTGCCCTGGTGGGGCTGGAACGGGGGCCGCGGTGTGTCTGAGCGCCGTGGCCGGCCTGGTGCCGCTGTGGCTGCGGCGGAGGGACGGTGGGACGGAGCGGAGGGTGTGTGTGCTGGTGCTGGGGGACATCGGCCGCAGTCCTCGGATGCAGTATCACGCTTTATCACTCAGCAAACACGGATATGAAGTAACTTTTGTTGGATTTGTAGGTGAGATGTCATCATTTTACATTCAAACAAAGGTCCGACAGAGGCAGCGGTTTTATCTGAGCCCGTGAAATGAAGGGAAGTACGAGGAGGAGGAAAAGGAGAGGCAGGTTTATTTCTGTAGCACATTCCATGTACAAGACACTTCCAAGTGCTTTACTTAAAACAGGAAAAGTATTACAGCAGAAGCAATACAAAGTGTAGGCAAGAGAGAAACAAACAAAACAAAATTAGGTAAAGAGACAAAACAGATAAAAACTTAAAGCTTAAAAGAATAAAACTGTTCAAATGCAGCTGAGAACAGGAGGGTCTGTGAGCTGGACTTAAATAAACTGAGGGTTTCAGATGGTCTGAGGTTTTCTGGAGTTTGTTCCACACATGAGGAACATAGAAGCTGAACACAGCTTCTGCAGGTCTGGATCTGACCCTGGAGCTGACAGCAGACCGGATCCAGATGACCTGAGGAGTCTGGGGGGTTCATAGTGGGTCAGGAGGTCACTGATGGATTTTGGTCCTGAACCAATCAGAGCTTTACAGACCTGCAAAGGATCAGACCAGTGAAGTTCTGAAGAGTCGTTACTGTGAATAAATCCTATGGAAAGACGATGAGAACATTTCAGAAAGTAAAGTGAACAAACTCTGAACTGTCAGACTCAGACTGTTCAGTCAGTTGATCAGGATCAAAACAAGTTATTATTCATTTATTTGTCTCAAACTTTGAAGTAAAAAAGAAAAAAACTAGAAAAGCACTCAGAGAGCACAGACCTCCGCCAAGGCAGGTCTGCCCCCCCCATCACCACCAAAATTTAATCATTTCTTCCTTGTGCCAGTATCAACATTCCCTGAAAATTTCATGAAAATCCGTCCTGAACTTTTCAAGTTATCTTGAACACAAACAAACAAAAACATAACCTCCTTGGTGGAGGTAAAAATAAAATGAAGAAGTCAGTTACATATGCACCCATCAATGCTCATTAATCACAGAAAAAAGTAATGAAATACAATACATTTTACAATTTAACATAAGTGTACATATGAATTAACTCATAAACACAGTTTGAGAAGGGACAGACTTATCTAGTCCTGCCCTTTCCTTACTTTCAGTGTCAGATCCATAATCAAATATATTTCCTTCATCAGTTATCTGTCACATTAAATTAGAGAACAAAGGATAACTAGTCAGAGCACCTTTATACTGGTTGTATCACCACTGCGCAACAATTCTGCCAGAAATAAACATAAACAAATAGAGACTGAACTATACAGGGTGTAATATGTAAGACCCAAACTACATATAAACCCATCAACAGTATCTCCCATTACACACACCAAAATATGAAAGGAATAAAAAGGAGATAAAAGTACATGAATGTTTAGGATGTAGTAAAATATGATGGAACGATAATTATTCGTATCACAGTATAATTTTATTTGTTGTGATACTTATGATTAAAGGTATATGTTTTAAGTTTCGGTTTTATGGTTTATTTATTATTATTAATTATCCATCTCGTTTGTCATTTACATGTTGGTGAATATGAACTCAGATTGATCCACTTTTCTTTAGTTGATAAAATGAACTACACCAAGCATGACACCACAAAATTATAGACATGTCTTTTACATTATTTTCATCTCAGTATGTGGTTTTTTTTTATTTCACAACTAAAAATAGTCATTTTTATTCAGCATTAGCTCAGGACCAAAAAACTGTGTTTTAAACTGTAAAGAAACAAGGATTTGACATGTACTATGGTAATTATCATCATCAGCCAATTAGATTTTTTTAAAATCATGATTACATTTTTTTTTCTTTGCCATGTAGCCCAGTCCTAATATGTGTCTCAAAAAATAAGATTTTCTAGCAAGTGTTTTCTGTTTAAGCTGAAAAAATAAATGTAGGATTTTAGTAATTTTATCATATATTCTGATTGTTTTTAAACTGATTATTTTATCCATCATACAGTTAGGAGAGTAAAAAGCTTAAGGCAGCTGATGATGCCTCATTTGCGCGTCGTAAAAACCCAGAATGATGGAAATATACTGACAGTGAACGCCTCATCATCTACAGATGTGAATGTTTCTCTTTTCAGACAGTAAACCTCATCCAGACGTGCTGAGAGAGGAGAAAATAAAGATTCTTCCTATTGCAGAAGTGAGAGGTGTCCGAGGTAAATATCTCTGAGTTCTAAAGTTGGATTTTTTTGTCAGATTATTCTGTTTTTCAATATGACCTATACCCTTAAAGTTTAATAAGAGATAAGATAAAATAAAATAAGAAAAGACTTTGTTGATCCCACCATGGGGAAATGTAACAGTTTACAGCAGCAATATGCAACACACCAGAGCAATTAAAAAAGGCAAAAGAAAAGGCAGAAAAGTCTAAAACATTTAAATATAAATTTTAAAGATGTTTACAACAACTTGAAACCTCCCTAAACTGTAACCTTTGAGTGCAGAGTTGGGGATTTTAACTAAATATTTTTCTACCATCGTCTGCGTTTTCTAGTCGGACCAAAAATCCTCACGTATGTGACGAAGGTGATGACTCAGTGTCTGCAGCTGCTGTTTGTGCTGCTGAGGATGGAGCTGCAGTCCTTTATTCTGATGCAGGTATGAGTTACATGACTGATTCAGGAGGAAATGTTTTATGTTTCAGTGTTTTTGGACAAACTAAATTCACATTTGTATATTTTTGTTCACAAATTCACACATCTGGATGAGGTTTTATTGGTAAAATATGCTTAAGTGTGAACTTTTTTCACCTGTGCCAAAAGAGTTTGTAAATACGATGAGCACAAGTCGTCAGTTAGTCTGAATTGTAAGCATAGTTGAACTCTTTTCTTTTTTCGCATATTTTTGGGGGTAGTGGTGGGTAGATTTATGTTTTACATCACAGAAACATGGAGCCAGTATGTTTGTCCAAGTGCTGCCTGAGTTAAACAAAGTCTGAGTGTTTGTTTAAAGAAATGAAATGGTAAACTATACATGTGGTTCACCCACTCCTTCACTGGCCTTCATTATTATTATTATTATTATTATTGTTGTTGTTGTTGTTGTTGTTGTTGTTTTTGTTGAGGTCACGTCTTAATGAAGACGACATAACAATAATTATAATCGTATCTGATTCTCACTGACGTCGCTCTGCAGCTTCAGACTGACATTAGTTCTTATTTCCCAGAATCCTCCTGGCTTACCGGGCATCGCTGTGGCGTGGTTCGTGTGCGTCCTCCGTGGCAGCAGATTTATCATCGACTGGCACAACTACGGCTACACCATCATGTCCCTGAGCCTCGGCCTCAAACACCCTGTGGTCCGACTGGCGAAGTGGTCAGTGATGAGGCGTTCAATGACACAAAAATACACAACTTGTTTTTTACTCCTCAGCTTTGTATGTTTTATATGAGTGTGTTTTTTAGATGTTTCTCCTCCTGTCCTCTTCCTCAGGTACGAACACTTCTTTGGACCTCTGGCGACTCACAACCTGTGTGTTACCAACGCCATGAAGGACGACCTGCAGAAAAACTGGGGAATCAGGTGGGATCTGGTTTTATGTATCATGTCAAAGAACAAACTCCAGTGTTTGATTCCAGCTGTGACATGGACAAGGTTCCTTCCATTTGACTGGAATCATCTAGATTATAGAATCCAAAAAAAACTACTGAAATGATCGAATAATAACCCTGTGTAATGTGAATTATGTGCAATTAGTCGTGCAATAATCCTCTGTTCTTACAACAATGCAATATTTATTCAATATTTACTCAAACATAAATGCACCAGTTTCATAAGAACTTGAGTTCATAGATGTACATACTGTTAATATTGTGTCCACTCATATTTTATGTCTATTTTTTTATTTCTAGTTTCAGTTCTATTCTTATTTTACTTTTTGTAAAATTTTGTATTCTATTTAAAAAAAAAATCTTTTTAGCTTTTGTAATTTTGTATTCGCTCTATTCTTATTTTCTGACTTTTTTTTTGTTTTGTTTTGATTTTATTCATATTACTCTTAATTTCATCGACCACACAATGACAACAAAGTCTATTCTATTCTATTCTATTCTATTCTATTTCATGTGTTTACATACAAGCTTTCAATCAGAATAAAACTTTGTCAGAAATAACAGGAGACAAAGTGTTTGTTTCTAACTTTACTGATAAAATGCAGTTAATTCTATAGAATATTTATGGACCCACATCCTGTTCCTGCAGTTCTTTCTACTGAAGCTGGAATCTGTTGAGAAATCTGCTACAAATTGTTAAAATCTGGAATTGTATGTTTCTGACACTGACTGTTCCTTTTAGTTTGTAAATGTACCGTCTGTAAACAGAAATGATCTTTCCGTGTGGATGTGTCTTAGAGCTACAGGGTGAATGAAGATGTTCCATTGTGTTTGTCGTCTCCAGGGCGACGACTCTGTATGACCGACCGGCCTCCGTCTTCAGAGAGACGCCGCTGAAACAGCAGCACCAGCTGTTCAGGAGACTGGCCGACACTTATCCTCAGTTCCAACACACGGGGTCAGTGGAAACATGAGAGGAACTCACCTGAACCGGATCATCCCTGGGTTTGTGTGTCCTGTAGAAATGTTCAGAAGTGGAAACCCAAACCCTCAAACCTCCTGAACTGTCAGAAGCTGCACCTGTGATCCAGTTCTGACCTCGTACTGACGTCCACCCTGATAGAGCAGAACACAGTGGAGAAATGGGATGTATTTGAGTGACGTAAAAGTGAAATGAAACACGACGGTTCAGACTGAAGCCACATTTGAAGACGTCAGATTCACTTTTAAAACATCAGATATGGGTCACATATGGGCAAAAAGTCAGATTTTAGCGACTTTTCCCTGCATAGTGAACATAGTTTTTGTGTTTTCTTCTACTTCACAGCCTGAGGTTTAACTGCAGTCTGTCTGTGTTTTCAGGGCTGATGTGAAGGACGTTGAACAGACCGCCTTCTCAGTTCGACATGTCGATGATGACTCGGTGACTTTGAGGACGGATCGACCGGCTCTGCTGATCAGCAGCACCAGCTGGACAGGTGAGAGGAAGCACTGGTCATGTGACACACACAGTAGAAGGAGATGAGTGTTCTGTGGTTGGGTTCCATCTAAAAGGACAAAATAATGTACAGATTTATTTGGATATTTCAGTCATGTTTTATTAAGGTTTTTTTCATGTGTGTATGTTTTTTTTGTTTGTATTTATGTGCATGCAAGATTTGCAGCAAGAGAAAAAAAAACATTCAAACAAGTAACATCATTGTGCAGGAGAGGATTGAAGCCACAAAAGACTTATGTGAATACTGCCCTGGAAATAAACAATACACAGGAAGAAAAAAAAAATTAAAAATACAATGTAACTGAAATAATAATTTAAAGTAAAAACAATGGAAATACAAATCAAATTACAAATCATCAGATGATATACAGCCTGACATTTTTTCATAAATTCCAGTCCTTTTCAGATGCTTTTTAAATGATGATAAAGATGTTGTTTGAAGTTCAGGTCGTAGATTATTCCACAGATTTGGTCCACCATATTTTAAAGAATACTGACAGAAGTTCAGCAGAAAGGAAGATTGAGTATCGTGTAGGATAATTGTGAATAACAGAAGACAACATAAAGAAGTTCTGGAAAACTCTGGGAAGGACGTGAGTTAAGTGACCATATTTGGACATGAAGACACACTTATTCACATCAAAAACTGACAGAAGTTTGATAGAAGTTGTATTTCTATGATTGAAAATGTGTTCATTCAAACATAATGTGGTAAAATTGTACTTATGTTTTTATTTGTATTAAAGAATTCTTAGTTAATGGGGGATAAATAACAACAGAATATAGAAACAGTAAGCAACATCTGCATCAGCAACTGGCCAAAATGTTATTTCAACTATGAATATCAGCAAAGAATTGTACAGTTGGTGCCTCCCTGACTTTAATTCTGCGTTGTAAAGTGAAATTATAAAGTGTTTTATGTCAACATGAATGGAAAGTACACGACCATGTGTTTTTACTCTCGATTTTCATGTGATATTTTCAGATTTTTATATAATCAAACTTCTGTTTCTCCTCAGAGGATGAAGATTTCTCCATCCTCCTGAAGGCTCTTAAAGGTGAGACTCTGATCTGAAACTGAACCCAAAAACATCCCATCTGTGTCACAGCTTCTCATGTTGAATGTGTTTGTGTTTTTATTACAGAATATGAAGCTGTGGTCAAAGGAGGAGCTCCGTTACCGTCTTTAGTCTGCGTCATCACAGGTCAGATCCTCACTGACCGACAGTGCCTTTAATATTTAATGAATTACTTAAATATTTTTCACTCTATTTAACAGAGTTTTAGAGGCAACAGACACTATTGGGTGGAGCTGAGACCAGAAAATATTAGTTTAATTTGAAATTATGAGTTGGAGTCGTCTATGATCTGAAAAGGAGCTAAAAATGTCAATTAGTCTCTGAGATGTAATAGATTAGATTAGATTAGATTAGATTAGATTAGATTAGAGGTGAAACTGATTAATCGACTCAAAGTGATCCAAAAAAATCATTCAACCACAGTTCTCCTGAATCTTCAGCTTTGTTTCCTTCATTTCTCTGCTGTTAAACATTGGTTCCACTGTTGTGTTTCACACGGACGCTTATTGTGACGCACAAAGAAGCTTCAATTCAGGAAAACTGACACAGAATATTTCCCTTCAATTAATTCGAGTCGATTAATGGAATCAGGAATGTTTGCATTCACTTCAAATTCCTAATTGATTAATTGGTTGCAGCTCTAGATTAGACTAGATTACATTAGATTACTTTACATTACATTCGATTCGATTACATTACATTACATTAGATTGCATTACATTACATTAGAATAGATTAGATTAGAGTAGATTAGATTACATTAGATTAGATTACATTAGATTAGATAGAGCTTTACTGGTGCCTTGGGCAGAACCCTCACAGAAATGAAGGTTCCAGTAGCAGCACAACACCAAATATACAGATGTAAGAAATATTACAAGACAAAAAGGAAAGAAAATAATAGAAGTTTAAGTAATGATGTTTATCTTTCAACATACGCTCCGTTTAGGTTACTACACTTCTGTAAGCGCTGATGCCACCCTTTAAGTCCATCTGTGTCAAACTGAGGACCATGTGATTTAAACCACGTCAAAGCTAGCTTCTGTTTCCATGAACTTTTTGAAGCCCCCTCACAGTCCAGTTCTAACGTCATGTGCGTGGATCAGGCCTCTGTAAAGAAACCTTACAGTTTTTACCTTCAGATGTAGATTCTTCACCGCCTGTTTGTTTGTGTGTTTGTTTGTTTGCATCCATGTGTAAATGAAGGTGTTTTCAAAGGCCTTCCTCTCTTGTCTGAGCAGGTAAAGGTCCTCAGAAGGAACACTACAGGAAACTGATCGACTCTCTGCGTTTCCAACACGTACAGATCTGTACTCCGTGGCTGGAGGCCCAGGACTATCCCGTCTTATTGGGTAAAAGTCAAACGACGTCACCGCTTCCACTGCACACGTGTCCCTAAAGTCTGGACACTAAGGAGAAGTAACATTTTCAGGAGAAGATGAACTCGATGGCAATCACAGATAGAATACACGTGACTGAACGCATAAACAGTGAACGCACTAAAATCAACAGTAATATCAATTTCATGTGAATCTTGCAAAGTGCATCAACCTTTGCATCACAAGTGATAGAAATCATACTGGAGATGAAAAAATCAATAAAAATAATCAGGAAAATAAACAAAACATCAAGAAAGTGGACAGAAAATTAACAAAATAATTAATAAAATCTACAAATTAACAAAAAAAAGTCAAGGAAATAGACACAAATGAACAACTTGAATAAAATCATCAGGAAATGAACATAAAATAAACAAAGTGGACAGAAATCTACAAAATAATGAATAAAAAGTCAAGGAAATGGACACATGAATGCACAGATTATTTCTCTGATGTGCTGTTTTAGTTCTGGTCTGTTTTTATTGTAGTTTTGTTTCATTTTTGTTCAGATTTTTCAGACCAGACCTGAACCTGTTGTTTCTTTTGGACATAGTCAAACCTGTCTTCAGTGTGTGCGTCTGTGTTTGTCCTTCAGGTTCGTCAGACCTCCGGCGTTTGTCTCCACATGTCGTCCAGTGGGTTGGATTTACCCATGAAGGTGGTCGACATGTTCGGCTGCTGTTTACCCGTCTGTGCCATCAACTTCAACTGGTGAGCACTGGATATGGATTTATTTATTTATTTACTTTACTTAGTTATTTATCTATTAACTTTATTTGACCAGGAAAAAATCCCATTGAGATTAAGAAGCTCTTTTACAAGGGAGCCTTGGCCACAAATACAAAACACAGTCATAAGATCACACTGTTAAACACAAATAACACACACATTTTAACAATAAATAGTGAGAAAAAAATTATATTTACGAGCAGATTACGAAAAGCAAGTGCCTCAAACGACTCTCAGTTTGAGTCTGTTATATTTAAACATGAGAACGTATCATGATCTGATCTGATCCAGGGGTGTCTACATACGGTCCGTGGGCCAAAACTGAACCCTGGTCTAATCTGACTCTTCTGTTTTCTTCAGTTTACATGAGCTGGTGCAAACACGAGGAGAACGGTCGGTCTTCAGAGACTGGCAGCAGCTGGTGGATCAGCTCCAGGTCAGAGTTTAGCCCTTTCTGTCCTGTTTCTGTCCTGTTTCTGTCCTGTTTCTGTCAGCTGTTTTCTGAATCTGCGGTTTGACCTCCGTCTGTCACCGTCTCCAGTCTCTTCTGTCAGATTTCCCCAGTTCAGACGGCAGACTGGGCTCGTTCAGGAGGAACCTCCGAGCCAGCAGGGGGCAGCGCTGGGACGACAACTGGGACCAGAACGTCCTGCCTCTGATCCGCAGTCAGTGAAATGAAGAGGGAAGGCTGGGTCTGATGTAGGTACAGTTTTATTATAGACAGAGACAGAAATGATAGGGAAGTTACTGAAGAAGAAAGTATGGAGAGTGGAGGGTTTCCACAGAACAGACAGGATGTGACAGACTGTAAAAGCCCAGAACTCACCGAATGTACCTGCACACACATCATATTTTAATATTAACCCTAAAGACCCACAACTATTATGTGACAACTTCCAAATGAATTTTATCCCCATTTATTACAATATTATCCTCTTCATTTTGCATTTTTCAGTGACAGTCGAGTATTTTCCAATATTAAATTCACTGATTGCGTTGATGTTCATTATAACTCAGAGTAAATTCAGTGGTTTTTATATCAAAACAGAGAAAACTGAGGAAAAAGCGACTTAATCAGCAACTTCAACCCAGTGTGTCCATCCACTGTTATCGATCCAACTCCATGGGTTTTACTAATAAATCAGTGTTGTAGAAGATGACGGTGTTTCCATGGTAACTATAGAAACTCTGAATGTCCAACACTGGAAAAATCCAAATCTTACCAAATGTATTTTTCTCATTTCTAGTCAAAATATGTCATCACACTTAAAATAAGACAGAATCATCTAAAGAGTAACTTTTCAGTGAGATATAAGAACTGATTTTTAGACAATTGATCTTGAAAAGTTCCATTGGCAGATTTTTTGCTTGAATTAAGCAAAAAAAAATCTTGAATTAAGCAAAAAAATCTGCCAGGGAACAAGTGAAAATTATCTTGGTAAGATTTCTTTGAAATAAGATTTTCCAGATCTATTGTCTAAAAATAATTCTACATCTCACTGAAAAGTTGCTCTTTAGGCGATTATGTCTTATTTTAAGTGAGATATTCTTGACTAGAAATGAGGAAAAACAACTTGGTAAGATTGGATATTTCTCCAGTGAAATGGATCATATCTGATGACATGAAAAGATGATAAACTGGATTCTACAGCAATTATTGACATGTATTGATAAGATTAGTGGATCAACAGGTATTAAAACATTTATATCAGTAGTGGTTTTGGTCGCCAGGGATGTTTTTAGGTCTTTATGGGTTAAAATTAATCATGGTTCAAAATGGTTAAAGAAATGAGTGAGCTTATGTGAAGAATTGACAAAGATCGGTTGTCTTAGTAACTGAAAAGGAAAACTTGACAGTATGTGGTGGGATTAATAAACATTAATGTTACTGATATTCCGAGCCTGTTTAAGGAAAGAAATGTCATTTAAAGATGAAGTTTATTTTTCTATCTGGGGAGAATTTCATGTCCAAACTTTCATTTTTTAGTTTCTGACTCTTTAAAACAGGTTTGTACTGCAGTGAATTCTGGGTAAATTAAAGTCTTAACAATGTCTGCTGACTGCTACGGCTAAAATTAAAGGCTTAGGTTGAGGTTAAGGTGGTCAAATGTACAAAACTCTTCATTCCAGATGTTTTTCCTCCATCAGAGCACTTGAATGTATAAAAAACTATGTGATACTGATGTACATTTGTAAATAAATCTTTATTGTTCTACAGTTTAGTCATTTTATGTACAGTTTGATCATTTCTATAACGGAGACTCGGTTGTAAGGAAACACATGTCGGACTGGATCTGTGATCACATGATGGCTGATTCCTGCGTTTTCTGTTAAAAAACAAGAAACAAGAGAAGTCAGATAAGATTAGACAGACAGTAAAGAGCATCTCAGTATTCAACAGACAGATTAACAGCATCTTACTGAAACATTAAAGAGTCCATATGAGGTATTTTTACTTTGAAATATTAAAAAAATACCTAAAATTATCATTACGGTGTTTAGAATGAAGCGCTGTGAAGTTCTGCCAAAGATGCCAATTCATTGGATTATAGAGATATGAAGTGAGTTTATTTCCAGTGAAAACCATGGAAAATGGGTAAATATCAGCTTTGAGATTAAACTATTATGAGCTATTTTTGTTGGTATCATTATACTTGTCCAAACAAATGGACCTTTAGTTTTACCAGGCATTAAAATGAACAAGAAATGGGAGAAAACAAGGGCTGGTCTAAGAATTTTTTTCCGTGACTGTATTTGTTGTGCTTAAAATACTTTGTTTTTTGGGGGATTTTTTTTTTACAAATTTTTGTTTTCATCTTGAGTTCCGTTTTATTTGCGTGTCTAAAATGAGTTCTAGTTGTGACAGATGTGGCTCAGACCCTTCCTCACCCAGCTGCTGTTTGAAGCTGCTGTAGGTGTCTGGGTTTCTAACAGTGGAGCAGATCAGGACGTCAGGAGACGAACCCTTCAGGACCCTGGACAGCAGCTCCACCAGACTGACCACGATGTCCGGGTCATAGACGACATCTGCCAAAAGACGGAGAAAACCCAACGAGGTGAGAAGACGACAGACAAAGAGGGTTAGTCTACGTCCAAAAGAAGTGAAAAGGGATCGACTCTGACCTGCAGCGATGACCGTATCTGCTCCGAACGCCCTCAGCTGCTCGTCCGTCACCGTAGACCAGTCCAGTTCCTCCACTCGGACCGTCTGCTCGTCCAGTCCGTTCAGATCCACGTTGTCTCTGAGCTTCTGCAGGACGGTGGGGTGACAGTCACTGAACACGTACGTGGACGGTTGACAGGATCGACAGATGGCGATGCCGGTCAAACCCACACCGCTGCCCAGCTCCAGAACAGTCCTGAAAGACGACGGAGCAGGAGATGAGACACTGAGTTCAGGACGAACATGGAAAACAACTGTCCTCATTACAGCGATACGGCAGATATTTCAACTTTACTGAGGAATAATAAACTGGTACTCTGATATTCTATGGTTTATAGAACATAATAATAATGACTTTTAGAGCTGAAACGATTAATTGATTAGGTGTTTGAAGCGAATGCAAAAATTCATGATTCGATTAATTGACTCAGCTTGATTGAAGGGAAATATTCTATGTCAGTTTTCCTGAATTGAAGCTTCTTTGTGCGTCACAATAAGCATCCGTGTGAAACACAACAGTGGAACCAATGTTTAACAGCAGAGAAATGAAGGAAACAAAGCTGAAGATTCAGGAGAACTGAGGTTGAATGATTTTTTTTTTTTTTTAATCACTTTGAGTCGATTAATGGTTTCAGCTCTAATGACTTTGCAGATATTTCATTCATTTTATGGGTATTTTAATGAACAGTGAACAAATGGAACCTCTTAAATATGCAAAGAGTTTTAATCATTTTGGCCGCCTTTGTGCATAAAACAGTGTGTGCGCTGTGTGAGGTTCTGGTTCTGGTTTTGCTGATACCGGCCCCTGAAGGTCTGCTGGTGGTCCAGAGCCCACTCTGTCAGGTGGAGGGCGGCCTCCCATGTGACCAGACCGGTGGTTCCCCCTGAGATCAGAGCCACGCTCTCCGACAGGCTGACAGCTGCACCACACGGCTGAGGAACAAAGATACAATCAGTTAAAGTCAGAGAAGAAAAGAGAACAGAACAGAATATGCTCATTCCCCAAATGTGGGAATCTCGACTGCATATCTGGTAGTGGAGGACTGTGTTCAAGCTCTCCTTAGAAAAAAGAAAAGGAAAGAAAAAAATAGAATAGAACCGACATTATATTTGACTGAATCCAAAAGTTTATTTACATTAAGGAGGAAAATTTTAGACTGAATCCACACAAATAGTCATGAAAGTATTTGGGTATACTGTCATTAATTCTTATCACACTGGATGAAGTGACTTTCAACAAAGTAGAATAGCCTTGTTCCTGGAAAATAATATTTTTGCCTAAAAAGGCAAATTTACTTTACAATAAGTATGTAATTTATGGAATTAGTTGGATACAATAATATATAACTTTTTTGATAAGGTATCCCAGCCAACATTGAGCTACATTTACCCTTAAACAGACAGACAAGAAAGGAAACGGTGCCGTTCATCATAACTTAAACTTTTAGCTTTTCTCTCATGTATCTGCAAAAAAATATCCATAAATTTCAATAAACAGACTAGAATCATATATCTATATAATGTTTGACAGTTACAAGAAGCTCCTTTTGTTGTCGTTCTAAGTAGAAGGTTCTGACATAACTCACCTACTTCCAAATGCACGGAGAAAGAAAGAAAACTCACCACAGGTCAAAAACTTCAGGAACAGCATTCATTTATGATTTATGAATAGAATAGAATAGAATAGAATAGAATAGAATAGAATAGAATAGAATAGAATAGAATAGAAAGGATCTTTTCTGTCACTGGAACAATGAAAATCTATTTACCAGCAAAAACACTTGCAAAAAAAAGACTGTACAAAACTATCACAAAATACTGAAAAAAATGTTTTATAATGCTACTACTAATAGTAGTAGTAATAGTAGTAGTATTTGTAGCAGACAGGTTTGTACCAGTAAGTAGGTTTTGTAACACTCTGTGTCCTCCTCAGCTCCTAAAACCTCAGCCAGAGCATCGTACAGCTCATCCAGAGGATCACAGTCTGCCGCCTCCAGCTGTGAAGAAACACAACAAACTGAAGACTGATTTTACACAGGATATGAAACTCTAAAATATTATGTTATTAATATTGTTAATATGAATATCCGACCCGTCTGATGAGCTCTGAGATGAACAACCTCCTGTATTTAACCGACGGAGGAAACTTCCTGCACAGAGGATGAAAACACGTCTGAAAACAGCCAAAAAACCACACATTAGTCTTTATTAGGACTTAGAGCTGTTTCTATGACTAACTGGAACCAGAACTTACCTGTTTCAATATTTCTGAAATTACTTCTGAGGATTTGTTGCATTCAAGGTCTTTTTCAACAAACTGTAAAAGAAGGAAATGGTTAGATTCAAGTGTCTACGTCCATTCTGCTGTGTTTCAGTTTTGAAATGTGTGTCAGTTTATATGTGAATGGCTTCAAATGGAATAAAAAGGATCGAAACCCATTAGACCAGATCCAGATCTAAACCCATTAGACCAGATCCAGATCTAAACCCATTAGACCAGATCCAGATCTAAACCCATTAGTCCAGATCTAAACCCATTAGACCAGATCCAGATCTAAACCCATGAGACCAGATCCAGATCTAAACCCATTAGACCAGATCCAGATCTAAACCCATTAGACCAGATCCAGATCTAAACCCATTAGACCAGATCCAGATCTAAACCCATGAGACCAGATCCAGATCTAAACCCATTAGACCAGATCCAGATCTAAACCCATTAGACCAGATCCAGATCTAAACCCATTAGTCCAGATCTAAACCCATTAGACCAGATCCAGATCTAAACCCATGAGACCAGATCCAGATCTAAACCCATTAGACCAGATCCAGATCTAAACCCATTAGACCAGATCCAGATCTAAACCCATTAGACCAGATCCAGATCTAAACCCATGAGACCAGATCCAGATCTAAACCCATTAGACCAGATCCAGATCTAAACCCATTAGACCAGATCCAGATCTAAACCCATTAGACCAGATCCAGATCTAAACCCATGAGACCAGATCCAGATCTAAACCCATTAGACCAGATCCAGATCTAAACCCATTAGACCAGATCCAGATCTAAACCCATTAGTCCAGATCTAAACCCATTAGACCAGATCCAGATCTAAACCCATGAGACCAGATCCAGATCTAAACCCATTAGACCAGATCCAGATCTAAACCCATTAGACCAGATCCAGATCTAAACCCATTAGACCAGATCCAGATCTAAACCCATTAGACTATAGATACACTGGACCAGGTCTAATTCTGTCTATTAAACTATAACTTTAAAGAAAATGGACATTTCACTATTGTTTCACATCTAGACCACATCAGACCAGGTTCAGATCCAAAACCACTATAGACTGTTGGAATCTGGACTAGATGATCCCAGAGACACTGAAGATGTGACACATTTATTCTAATGAAAGAAAGACTTTCATCTGCCTGAGTGGGAGTCTTGGACTTAGGTTTGACTCATATTTTAATGGTTTGATTTTGAAAAAATATATATATAAAAAATACATGTACATATTTTTTCTCTACTTCCAGACCAAACCAGAACAGGTCCAGGTCCAGGTCCAGGTCCAGGTCCAGCAGAAAACTACACATTTCTCACAGTTCCTTCTTTCTTTTCAAATGTCTTAATAATCTTTTCTTTTTCTCACCGTCCAGGGAAAAGAGGCCAGACGACTCATAGCGAAGAAAGGCGTCTGAAAATCCCGTAAAATATCCGGGTTTTCTCCCCTGGTTCTGTCTGAGGTTCGGTTCTGCTGCTCGGTGCTCATCTTCAACATGTGTTTGTTTACTTCCGGTCTACCCAGAAGGCAGCGCGGTCGTATAACCTTCTGGGTAGTGTAGTTTTGTTTGTTATACGCTATCATTGTTAATTTCATGTAGTTTAATATAGAGCTGGAATAATCCGTTTTAATTAAATTAATCTACGGTTATTTTCATAAATTATGTTATTGTTTTTTTTTTAAGAAGACAAAGTCCATATTCCCTTATTCCATTTTTTGTGATAATTTTCTGGTTTAAACAGAATATATTTAAGTTATAACAAGACAAGACAT
This sequence comes from Sphaeramia orbicularis, assembly GCF_902148855.1. Taxonomy (NCBI): domain Eukaryota; kingdom Metazoa; phylum Chordata; class Actinopteri; order Kurtiformes; family Apogonidae; genus Sphaeramia; species Sphaeramia orbicularis. Next base: position 1,210,163 of record NC_043964.1, read on the forward strand.
ATTTGGTTTTGGGAAACACTGAACAAAGTTTTCTGACATTTTATATTTTAAACAACAAATAATTGAATCAAGAAAACAACAGATTACTCAGCAATGAAAATAATCATCATTTGCAGACCTGCTTCCAAAAAATAAATATTTTGTGTTTCATGGATGATGACGTGTCTTGCTGATTTAATGCCACTCAATAAAATACACATAACAATAATCTATCTATATGTGTTCTTTAGGTGCTAACTGTAAATAGAAGTGGTGTTTGGTTGATGAAGTGTCTGATTAGCAGGATGTTTTTGTTCTTTTCGGTCTGTTGGAGTTTTGTCCCGCCCTTTTCTTGCTGTGTCACTGCAGAAGGAGATAAATCTGTTAACAGTTGGGACAACTCCTCACTCACCATCAACTGACTCATCACAGGTAAGTGGGCAGAACACATTTTTACTATTATTTTTTTACAGTTAATATGTGAAATAAAGATACTGTATAAATAAGTGTCCAGTAAATGTATCAATACATACAGTGAAATCATTTACAATTAAAAGGTTTTCAGGTATTATCAGGAAAATTCAGTAAAGTATGTGAAGTAAAATCTTACAAAGTGAGAGTAAAATCCTTGGCAGTGTTTTGTTTTTATATAATATACCTTTGGATCCATGTCACTGCTGAATTTAAGTGTATTTATGCTGTACTCATTTAGACTTTTTTCAGCTTGGTGATGATTTATTGACTTAAAAAAGGAAAGCTGACACTCAAGTCAATAAGGAAAGTCTTCTATCTTTCATTTTTTATCACAATCACATTTTGAGGTTTGATTTCACTGGATGAAAACATCAAGTACAGCTGCTTCCAATTACTTCTATACCTCAGTAAAACTTCTTACAACACACCACTAGTGTGAACATATAATCAAAGCTATAATATCCTGCACAAAAACAGCATTATAAAGTCATAAAAGGTGCATTATTACATATGATGTGAATGATTAATAATTGAATATATGAATAGTTTAGTTCTGTAAACATATTTGTAAGGTTTTATACACTCTGTGGACCTCACAAGGAATAAGTGGTTCAGAAATTGAATGGGTGTAGTTTTTGTCCCACTTTTATTGATGCTTATTTATGGTCTTTTTTTTTTTTTTTTTTTTTTAAAGGAATTATTTGTCTTGTTTTGCATTTTCTTTGATGGCTGTGTTTTGAGACATATTTCTGCAAAGTTAAAGTGAAGTTAAAAAATTAAATGTAGCATCACTTCTCTTTTTGAATTTTATTTATTTATTTATTTATTTATTTATTTATTTATTTATTATAAGGAGGCCAGTTCGACCATAGTTTAGGATAAAATACACAACCTATCATTTAAATAACATCACCAAGTTCAAGCCCTCAATTAATTCAAGCACACTGAGCACATTATATCGCTAAATATATTATTTTATCAATGAATCCAAAAAGTCTCGACCTTGTGATTTTTTTCCGTCAATTTTTAAAATACATGTTTCCGGGACTTGTGTTTCACCCGGACCGTTTTATGTGAAGGACTGTCAACAAACAAGATGGCGGCGGTCTGTACGTAGCGGTATATACTTGAGAAAAGGTGAAAGCTAGTGCTGGCGGTTTTAAAGGTAAAAACTGGGTTTTAACTCGCTTATCTTGTGTATTTACTGATGTTATAGAGTTGAACGTAATTATTGTATTATTTAGCCTCTGGTGACTTACTAAGGTTAACTTTAAGCACTTTTCGGTGGTGAATTTGTTAGATTTTAAGTGCATTTTAGCACAAATATTAAAGGAGGTTGTCATTTTCTAACGGTAAGGTTCATTCACTGTATCTTTTCTTACCATGGCTAGTGTAGTTTTTATATACGCTTGTTAAGTGGCATTTCTAGCTCTGAAATCGATGTAATTGTCGCCTCAGGCTGTCTGTTCCGCCACAGTAACACAACCCAAACTCAATATTTGAAGGACACGAAAGGAGGGCAGCCGCTGAAAATGCGACTATTAGCATTCCGACTGTCGCCAAAGCCTCTTTTAACATCACCTTTTACAGTTTGATATTGTCTCCGAATGATAAGGATCAGATTTATAAGTCGGCCTCTAGTGAGTACAGCTGTTTATGAGAGAACTTCTACTTTTGGGGTTTCTGTTCAGTGTATTATCCAGTAGAAGTATCTGTGTGGTGCTTTGTTTCTAATAAGAACTGTCATTATCAGGCCATTGTTCTTTTATTGGGTGATCATCACATCATCTACTTGTCATAACCTATGAATTATATTTTTTTAATCCTCTTGAATGATGTGATGTTAACCTTTTTCTTCTAACTTTAACCCTTTCATGCATGAATTACGAGAACTTTAATCAAGATTTTTTTTTTCTTGAGTGCTTTTATTTCCTTTAGGCATGAAACAAAAAAAACAATGCGATTGATTTTTTTATGAACCTATTTTTCATGGAGTTAAAAAAAAACATCCACTCTGCTGGACACCATGTGCTTCATTTTAGAAACAAAGAAACATGTATTTACTGATCTACTGTGTGAAAACTATGACATAAAAAATTTTTTAATGCTGCTAATCTGATGTTTTCTCACATTTTAACATACTCTAATACTCGCTAGCTATTACTCACTTCATGGAGATAATATACAAAAAAAAACAAAAAAAAACTGTTCATTACAGTCTATTTTTATTTATTTTATTTTTATTTTACCTTTATTTAACCAAGAAATCCCACTGACATTAGGAATCTCTTTTACAAGGGAGACCTGGCCAAGGTAGCAGCCATACAAAGTCCAAACAACATAAAACACACACATGAGACACAATTCACAATAAAACAGATTAACTATTCAACCTAAGTCTAATAACAGTTAGCAATTTTTCACACTCAAACATGTTAGTGCAGATCGGGTTTATCTAGAACAGCAAAGTTACAGTAACGGTCTGAATGTCAGTGTATGTGATGGTGCATAAGTGTCCACTGTGTTGGGTGATATGGAACTGAAACAAAACCCATGAATATACAAGAGAACAGCTGCAGAAGAACTGTCCACTGTAGTGACCACTGTGCATGAAAGGGTTACATGATCATTTTGTTCTTCTGCAGGTACAAAGTAAATGCATTTGCACCTTTACTACATCTTTACTTGTTGGTAATGAATGAATGAATTACTTGTTTATTATAATTTTGAAGCTATAATACTGAGGGGTACGACCAGTGATTATTTTAGGGGCTGATGAATCATTTTATCTAAAAAATATTAGAAAATGTTGAAAAAGGACGTCTTTAATTAATGTTCCAATTACTGTCACAGAGGAGGAAGACACAAGAAAATATTCACGTTTAAGAATCAGAGAATGTTTACTTTTTCTTCTTTGAAAAAGTGCTCAAAGTGATTATCAGTTATCAAAATAGTTAGAGATTAATTTAGCAAAAACAACATCCAGATTTACAAGTACAAACCACAGACCTTGCCCTTTTTCTAAGATACATTTTTTTGTTGATACTTGATACAAATTGACCTGTTTTTTTTTTTTTTTTTTTTTTTTTTTTTTTTATCTGCTCAGACCCTCAGAGTTGAGCTTCGGGCTGAACTCTTCTCTGCAGTGAAGTCATGGTGCTGAAGATCTTCTTCCCTCAGTGCTGTAACCGGGCCGACAGTGGGCTGCTGGTGGGACGATGGATCACCGGACACGACTCGGCGGTGGTTCTGGCCGTCATCCACTACCCTTTCATCCCCAGCCAGGTCAAACAGTATGTCCAGCAGGTGAGTGACACTTAAAATGAAACACTGGGTTCCACTTGTTATCTGCTCATACTGGTTTTATTATTATTATTATATCAGTAAGGCTGTTTGATATCACCAGGCCCCTGATATCAGTCATGTCATATCCAGATAACAAAACATAACACAGTGAAGCACCAAGAGACATATTGTCATAAAGAGTGTGATCTGTTACTCAGTGGAATAATCACCAGAGCAGAATGTGAGTCGTATATCTATCGACTTATCAAGTAGCCTTAATTTTATGTGTTTGCATATATTTATTTACCTGTTTCTGTCTCACTTTTTAAATATAAATCAAACTAAATTTTCATTTTCTTTTTAAGCCTCCAGGGGTTTTATGTTCAATCCAATTGTAAACTGAAAATGTTAGCTCATAATCAGAATTTTGTTACTATTTTATGACATTTTACTGCAGGATGTTGGCTCTTAACTGCTAAAATATTCTAAGTGATATGATAATCTTTACCTTCAGAGATGCGTACAGAGTTATGTTTGTAGATTATTTTCTCAATGTTTTACTAGTTATGTGTTTTTTTAAATCGATTTAGGGACAATCCTTTGAAAATCTGATATATTTCTCAGCTTCTCTTACATATGAAACTCACCTTTAAATACACTGTTCTGGTGTGTGTGCAGATGCAGGCTCAGAGCCGGGTCGAACTGTCAGTGCTCGGGTCCTGGAGTTTACCCAAAGAGGGTCAGGAGGGCATGGAGAGCTTCCTCCGGGACCTGAGCACCATCTTCCCCCAAGAACGCTGGCTTCAGATCAGCCGACAAATGGGCAAGATGGGCTTCACCTGCCAGGTCCTGGACCGGGATCAGAGTAAGACCAGACCCCCTGGAACATGTGGGGGTCCCTAGAGCTCAGGGTCGGGGACTGATGGGATATGTTATAGTCACATTTGAACTTTCAGTTTCAACTTTTACATGTCAGTTTAGATGAATACGTAGTTATTTTGAGGTTTCGGAGGGTTTTTTTCATTGCACTGGTTCAGTTTCATCGTTGATTGTGTCTTTCTTTGTTGGTTTTTTATAGTAACAATCATCAGCAAACACAGACAAATGTGGTTCCAAAAACAGTATACGTCCAAACTAGTATATGCTTTTCTAAACACTATTTCTGTGGTGACCAAGAAAACATGCAAAGAGATGAAGCACACGAAAATTAAGTAAACTTTGTTGTTGGATTCATACAGTTTCATTAATTTGCTAGTGCTTCATCTGTTTGCATGTTTAGAAGCTCCCAACAGGTACAGTAAGTCGTGAAATAGGTTTGGTTGATTTAAAACAATCTTTATATGCCTGCCCTATATATATTTTACATGCAACACAAACTGAAATTCACTCTCCACATTTTTTCTTTTCACTGTTGGTCCAGGGAATCAAACCATTTACAAGCCAGTTCTCCAACCTTTAGCTCCCAAATATTCATTCCCATACTGGGAGTCAAACCCGGGGTGTCTGGGTGAAAACCAGGAAGCTAAACCGCTAGACTATATGGTAACACTTATGAAAACGAAGCAAATATGACAGAATGTATCAAATATGATTCACTCAACCATTTTATTTAAGGTCCTATGTCAATAAAATACATAGAAGACAAAACAAAGTGGATTTGACTTGAGATTCTATTCAGTTGTAATTCATCTTGCATTTTTCATTGTATTTTTATTTCACTTTCATAGTTTTTAATATGACTTCTGTTAATTAATTTTTTTTACTAGTTGTAACAGAATATTTAGAGCTTTTTAATCACTGACAGTAGGAGTTAAATGTGTTTTTTGTTCTGTCAGATGGAAAAGTAGTGCAGCGGGCAGTAAAAAAAGAAAAGAAGGAAGTGAAGGATGATAATGAGGGTGAAGAGGAACAGGAGGAGAAGGAAGAGGAGGAGGAGAAGGTGATCTTCATCCACTACGAGCAGAGGAAGGTGATGCTGTCAGAGCTTCATCGTATCGAGAACGGCATCCCCGCCCCCAAAGCCGATCCACCGTCTGAGCTGAGCCAGGTACGAGACGCAGAAACACAGAGTTTTGTGTATGTTTCATTTTTGACTGAATGTGTAAAAAGAAAAGTCTGAGCTTTGATTTCATTCCATTTCTCCTCCAGATGTTTGAGACGGTGGCGAACAGTCAGCCTCTGTTCTTCATGGATAAATACGACGACGGGCCGCTGAAGTCGACTCACTGGCAGTCTGAGGGCCGCGAGGCCAGCATCATCGTAGAGCTGCTCAAACAGGCATCCGTCCCGCTGTGTCTGCTCATCAGCTGGATGCTCTCCATCTGGACCTGGATCTGTAATCTACGGTGAGAAGAGGAACAAAGACCTACGACCCAGAAGCACCTTCAGATCTGTAACTGTGACTCTGAGGAGGACGGCTCAGTTAGGAAAGATTTAGTTAAACAACAGATGGGAAAGGCTAGATTAGATTAGATTAGTAGAGTAGAGTAGAGTAGATTAGATTAGATTAGAGTAGAGTAGAGTAGAGTAGAGTAGATTACATGAGAGTAGATTAGATTAGATAGAACTTTATTGATCCCTTGTGCAGAACCCCCAGCAAATTAAGGTTCCAGTAGCAGCACAACACTTAATGTTTAATATAGAAGAAATATTACAAGACAATAAAGAAAAGAAAATAGTAATGATAAATAAGTATAAAAACAGTACTGAAAAACAGGCAACTGCACATTAGAAAGTACTAATAATAAACAAAGTTTTAATAAGGTAATCATGTAGTGTTATAATCTGCCCTATATATATATATATATATATATATATATATATATATATATATATATATATATATAGTTTAATAATAGAACAACTTCTCATAATTATTAGATTAGATTAAATTAGATTAAATTAAATTAGATGAGATTAGATTCGATAGAACTTTATTGATCCCTTGTGCAGAATCCCCAGCAAATTAAGGTTCCAGTAGCAGCACAACACTGAATGTTGAATATATATAAGAAATATTACAAGACAAAAAAGGAAATAAAATAGTAATGATAATAATAAGTATAAGTATAAAAATAGCACTGAAAACAGGCAACTGCACATTAGAAAGTACTAAGAATAAACAAAGTTATAATGAGGTAATCATGTAATGTTATAATATGCTATACATATATATATATATATATATATATATATATATATATATATATATATATATGTGTGTGTGTGTGTGTGTATATATATGTATGTATATGTATATATGTGTGTGTGTGTGTGTGTATATATGTATGTATATGTATAAGAGAGAGAGAGAGTTTAATAATAGAAGAACTACTCATAATTATTAAATTATATTAAATCAAATTAAACAAAATTAGATTAGATTAAATTAGGAAAAAATCTGATTTTGACTGAAACGATGCAGAACACAGAGGGTAGTATTATAATAAATGGTGATAAATCACCTCAGAAAGGTTACATTTAGAGTAAAATAGTCATATGTGAACTTCCACAGAAGGAGCACTGGGTCTTTAAGGGTTAATTAGAGAATGGAGCCACATGTTGGTGTGATGGCGGATGTCCTGATACTTTTATCTGTAGAATCTACATCAGCGCTTCAGTCACACATGTTTCCTCCTCAGGATCTTCAGTCTGTACCCGGTTCGCTTCCTCTCGTCCAAACTGTCCACATGCGTCCAGCTGAGCTACAGAACCGAACACATGAGGGCGCTGTGTTCGCCGAAAGCGGCCGCCGGACACACACAGTTCATGAGGTGAGACGACCTTTGACCTGACAGTTCAACCGCTGAAGGTGTTGATGTTGTCTGTCTAACGTAGCTGTCCGTCTGTAGAAAAGCCAACATCCTGGTGTCCTTCCTGGTGGACGTGGCTCTTGGGGTCTTACTCATGTCGTGGCTCTACAGAGACGACCACATCACAGCGTTAGCCAACACCCTGGTACCTGCAGCAGATGTAAGAACACCTGTACCTGTACCTGTACGCCACAGCCAATGCAAAAAGTACAATGAAGATATGATCAAGGATGTTAAAGTAAAGGTTCAGGTTCCACATACAGACAATATGATCTAAAAAAGGTCTGACCAGTAAGATACTATTATAATAAATAATGACACATACACATTTTTCCCTTTGTTTTAGTGTAAAGTTAGATGACAATAGTTACATTTACAAACTATCCTTCCATAAAAAATTGAATAACTTGAACAAATATGAACAACATCAAATGTTTTAAGAAATCTAAGTTAAATTTAACTTAATTTTGTTAATATTTCTCAAGTTTTTGTTCATATTTGTGCATGTTTTGTTGTTATTGCTTATTCTGATCATATTTGTTGACTTTTTGTTATTTTTTTTGTTGATTTCTCTTCATTTTGTTCACGTTTCTCAAATTTCTATTAATTTTTGTCAAGTTTTGTTCTTGTTATTATTTATTTTGTTCATATTTCTTGTTTTTTTTTGTTATTTTTTTTCTGTTAATTGTGTTCATTATTCTTAAATTTCTCAAAACTGCTGAATGTTTTTGTATTGGTAGATCCACTGTGATCTTTAAGTTGTAATGCACATGTGTAAATGATAAACTGAGGCAGAATATTGTTAAAATTACACTTATTTAATTTAAGAAATTTCAGGTTTGCTTGTGGGTGTTCCTGTTATTCACATTTTTTAAAGGATAGATTTTAGATGGAAACATTTTCAACTTTTTTCACTCTTAAACACAGAGAAACATTTGGACATTATTTATTCCAACTTTATTTTCCTGGTCCAGCCCACTTCAGATCACATGGGGCTGAATGTGGCCCTTGAACTAAAGTGACTTTAACACATCTGCTTTACAGCACGTGGCCAAAGAGCTGGAGGAGCTGCTGCAGTGGCTGATGGGAGCTCCTGCAGGGCTGAAGATGAACCGGGCCCTGGACCAGGTCCTGGGTCGCTTCTTTCTCTACCACATTCACCTGTGGATCAGTGAGTTACAGCACACACCCACACTGTGGACATGTGTATTAGAGTGGCCTCTAGTGGCTTTAAAGAGCATTACCCTCCAGTGTACAGATGATTTATGCACCATAATACAGTGGGATGGGTTCAATAATGATAATGGGTTATTAAATATGCATGAATATTATGCTGTTTTAATAACATCCTGCTGAATTGCTTTTACAGTTTCCTGTATATAAGCAGTTTTAACTTGTTAAGATCCTCAACAACGACCAAGACCTGTGTTAGTGTCTGATGAGGCCTTGTCTTTGAGGAGAGAATTTAGCCTTTTTCTGTTTCTGTTTACAAGATAATATTATCAGGTCTCTGATGTCTTTACCAGAAAATAGACCAAGTATGATTATTGTAATAAACTATGAACTAAATATTTATTTGACAGAGTTGTACTGATATGCCAATGATAAACAATGTTGATTGAAGTTCAGGTCGTAGATTATTCCAGACATTTGGTCCACCATATTTTACAGAATATTGACTGACAGAAGTTCGACAGTACGGAAGATCAAATTGGCTTGAGTATCGTTTAGGATAATTGTGAATAACAGAATACAACATAAAGAAGTTCCGGAAAACTTTGGGAAGAATATGAGTTAAGTGACCATATTTGGACATGAAAAGACAGATCTGGTAAATGTTCACATCAAAAACTGAAAGAAGTTTGAATTTTTGGAAAAGAGGAGCATGAGTGGAGTCTCTTAGAAAAGCTGATCATTCTTAAACATTTTTTTTGAATTAGGAGAATCTTATTGAGATAAGTGGGACAGGTAACAGTATTGCAATGAATAATGTAAGGATAAATTAAGCAATAATAAAAGTCAAGAAACAGAAATGATTTATCAATGAACAGACTGTTCAAAATGGGATAAAAAGCTTAAAAGAAAAAACGAAAGGGGAAAAAAAGAAAGAAAGAAAAAGAAAACAAAAAATATGGATTTTTTTTTTTTTAAGGTGCGTGCTGGAAAAATATGAAAATGACCCTTAAAAGTGCTTGAATTTGACCTTGGAAAATGTGTATGAATCCTGATATGTGTGGTCATTAGAACTTTCTAAACCAACAAATCTAGTGTTGGAGTAGGACTTCTACACAGTACCACATATGTGTCTTTGCATCTGTTGGTTAAACCTCTGTGTCCTCCGTGTGCTCTCAGGTTACATCCACCTCATGTCCCCGTTCATCGAGGGGATCCTGTGGTACGGAGGTCTGTCTGCCTGCCTGGGCTTGACCTTTGCCCTCTCGCTGCTCTCTGACATGGTGGCCCTGCTCACCTTCCACATCTACTGTTTCTACGTCTACGGAGCCAGGTGAGACCCCAGGTTGAACATGGGAACGCTGCGCATTAGTACAAAAAACACCAAATGTTTTCTGACTTCAGGGCTTACAGGTGCTGTGTTCTGTTGCTAGGCAGGTTTCATAAACATTGACCAATCAGAACAGAACAGGCTTTAAAGTGGACGGAGCAGCTTTATGTTCTGTATACAGTCTGTTATCTACATCCAGGACTGAACACACCATAAATGAGTGAAGGTTTGGTTTGAAATGTGCAGAAAATATTGTTGAGAATCTCGGATTTCCACATAAAAGCTCATTTAACTAAGAAAAATATCATTACAGCGGATGATCAAAGTCACTCATATTTCCTCCAGAGGGCAGACTTTCCCATGTGTTTCTTTAGTAATGTGGTACTAAAACACTAAAACATGCTTTTTGGGCTGAAAATGAAATTAAAAATCCTTCATCATCTCTTAAAATCATCCAGAGCTTTCCCACTCTGACGCCAATATAGAGTCCACTGTTTGGATCAGTTTACATCATGAAATTTGCATTAAAAAGAAAGCAATATTAACACCTAGAATCCAAGATGTTCACTAGATTTAATTTTCCAGTGGGGAAATGAAACTGAAGCTATCTGAGTAGTGTAAAGAGTCTGCAGGACATCTTAGACCCACTGTTACTTTTGTGGTCTCTAGTTAACCTTTCTTAAGTGATTATCACCATTTATTATAATATTATCCTCTATATTATGCGTTTCTTCAATAAAACTCAAGTATTTTTTTCCATATTTAATTTACTAATCATGTAGATGTTCATAAAATCTCAGATTAAAGTAAATTGTCATAATATCAGAAACAGAAAAATTAAGAAAAAGTGACTTTTTCACCAAATATCTCATTAACTGAACATAAACCCAGTGTGTTCATCCACTGTCATTGATCCAACTCCATGGGTTTTACTGGTGAATCAGTGTTATAGAAGATGACGGTGTTTCCACGGTAACTACAGAGTCTCTGAACGTCCAAATGGGTCATATTTAATGACCATGAAAAGATGAAAAACTGTATTTTACTCAGTTTAGTTACATGGATTGATAGGATTAATGGATCAGAGGTGATTAAAGATTTTATATTGGTAGATGATTTTGGTCGCCAGTGGTTGTTTGGGTCTTTATAGGTTAATAAAATAAAAATGTAATAAAAAAAAAACAACCTTAAAGGGCTCATATTTGCTAAACCCTTCATAAGGTTTGAATTTGAACCCTCCAGATTCTGCAAAGCTATCTTTATATTAATTTTGGCAAAAATCCAGTGGATTTCTACAAGCTGTTTTAATTCCTTCTTAATTTGTTACATTTTATAACTAGTTTCATCACAATATTTGCACATATAAGGTCAAGACTTCTGACGAACATTTCCCCGAGTACGACATAGTTGTTTATCAGCAGCAGCGTTTGTAGTTAAAACTGAAAATATGTCCAAACTTCGAGCTGATTACTTAAAATGTTCAGTTGTCGGTTGTATTAATGAACACAAGTGTCTGAACGGGACAGAAAGCATGGTCAACAATCTGGAGGGGCGGGGCCTGAAGTGTCTCATTTGCATTTAAAGGGCCAGCGCTCAAAACCACCTTTCTGGTGTCATTACTCAGAAATAGTGTTGAAGATGGACCTGTGGAGTTGAATTAACGAAGAATTCAGAACCAAGTGTAGTATTTACAGTTTATGTAGACCACAGGGAAATGTTTGAAAATGCATAATTCCATTTAAAAAAGCAAAATATCACCCCTTTAATGCTTAGAGACAAAGTTTCCTATAAACATCCACTGGTATCACCATTAGATCTTTCCATTATATCAGTTATTTAGTTAGTTTTGATAAATCCCACATGAATTTGGTTCAGTCAGGTGCTGCACTCAAGCCTTTAAAAGTAGAAAGTCTTGGAAATAATTGATGTTCTAAGTAAGATTTAGCTGTGATTGTCCTAAAATAGACATAAATAATTTCACTGAGTGGGTTCTTGGAAAATAGAGAACAGACGTGTGCTTTAGGAGATGAGCCAGAGAATAAACAAAAGCCAGCAGCAGCACTCTTTAATTCAGCCGTGCATGCGTTACATTATTCAGTGGTGAAAACGCAGAGAGCACCAGTGTTATTATCCAGTTCTGACTGGTATTACAACACATACTTGCAGAGCAGGATGTTTCAAGTGACGTCACTGTTGCACAACGGACGGCTGCAGAAAATAACGTGAGGTGGTATGGTCTTTCAGCTGCTTCTGTTTATTCAGACCTCTGTGTGTGTGTTTGGTGGAAAGTGGGAGAGAATTTCAGACACTTGTCCACTTGTCAACAGTAGGAGACGAAAAAAAAGACCATGACTCATCAGGCAGGATGATGCAAACTGCTGGAAAAGAATAGGGCTGTGTATCGGCAAGAATCTGGTGATATGATACAAATCCCAATACTAGGATCACGAGACGATATATCACGATACTGTTAAAAAGGCCATTTTTTGGTTGTTTTTTTTTTTTAATGATTATTTCCTTGAAGAATTGAAGTACACCCAAAATCTGCACAAATACTAAACACTTTGTATTTGATCCCAACAGGATCTAATGTTCTGTCACCAAATGTTCAAACTGTGTTCAAACTGAAATTCTGTTTTACAGACATTCCAGTTTCAGATCCTGTTCAAATGTTCAGATTCTATTAGTTCACAACTAACATCAGAACAGGATTTTTGTGCAATCCCAACAAAGGAATGAACAGTATTTAATAAAAGAGTGTTAAATAATAATTAAATAAAATATAAACAGAAAAGAAAACTAAAATGAACCTCCACAATATCTGCATTTGAATAAATACCTAAAAATATCGATGCAGTACTTTTTAATATCGAAACAGTATTGTGAAATGAAATATCACGATTTATTGCAGAACAGTTCAGAACTAACATCAGAACATTATTTTAGTTCAATCCCAACAAAGGAATGAACATCTTCCTCTCAGACAGTTAAAAAGTGTTTTTAGGATGCTTCAAATAACCAGTATTGAATAAAACAGTGTTAAATAATAATAAATAAAATATAAACAAAAAAGAAAAACAAAAAACAAAAATGAAACCCCACCATATCTGCATTTGAGTAAATACCTAAAAATATTGATACAGTACTTTTTAATATCAATACTGTATTGTGAAATGAAATATTGCAATATATTGCAAAGCTGATATTTTCTTACAGCCCTAGAAAAGAACTGTTTGTTTTAAACTCAAATGTTCTTTTCCAGGCTATATATAAAAAAAAAGTATCAATGCATCATTGTTCTCAACTTGAAATGTGTTAGTTTGCCAGTTTAACTCTATTTTAGCTGTTTTACAATAGTATTTTCATATTTAGTGTGTATGTGTTTTTGCGTATGTGCTTATGTGTTTCTGGCCCCTGCTGCACACCACATTTCCTTTCCTAAGGATAAATAAAGTTGAAAGTTTTTTTGACATGCATGATCTGCTAAATCTGCTCATTTTTTTCTGTTTTCACTCATCAGAGAATGACACTTAGCTGTGCAGCAGTGAAACATATCATTAAATTTACATAATATGGCTTTAGCCTGTGCATTAACCTCACCCTCACACATTCCTGCAGTTTAATGCCTTCTGTTCAGAGCTGCCTCAGTCTGATTTCTGCTGCTGTTAAGTCAGAGGAGAGAGGTTTGACTAAATAAAGCATTTGTTCTAAAGATAGCTCCGCTCCCTCCCCGCTGGTGAATAATGAAATATCACCCTTTTTTTTTTTTATTTTAGAGATTTATGCTCCCGTGTTTCAGGCAAGTGTGTGTGTGGTTGTGCTTCTGTCTTTATTAAAGCATCAGTTATCCTCGGCAGGTTGAGCACGCAGACCTCTGGAGGATGCAGTCTTTCATTAGAATCAAAGGATTGAAATGCTTGAAATCTTGAGGACAGGGTGACAAAGGTTTAGAATGAAATCCTGCAGGAAGCCCACCTGGGTCTATGGTGACTGCATCCTCATAACAGCTTCCTTCTATACAGCTGTATTCTTATTATCCAAGTATACAATTATTTTTAGATCATTCTCCTCTGTGTCAGCTGAAACATTTTACAGTTAAATAAAAATAACGTGAAAAATTAGGTTATGGGAAGGTGACGAAATATGTATTCTCTAGTATCTTAGTTGGGTGCTGCTCTGAAACTGGTCCTAAAAACAGGACATGGGGGCTAAACATTCAAACCAGATGTAGACTAATGTTATGAAGCATGATTGGAAGCACTTTGGGTCTATTTTAAAAATAATTACTTACTGAGATAAAAGAGAAACTATTTTTCAGATACAACACATTTTTATATTATTTTACATTATATTTAATACAAAAATCTGCATGTAACACGGTCAAAAGGACACCATAATTACACACTACTATTTTTTTTTTTTATATCTCTTTATTCTCTCACAGGTACATTTTGGGAATTGAAGACAATTCCAGTATCATTGAACACACAGTGATAATAAAAGCTATTCTATTCTATTCTATTCTATTCTATTCTATTCTATTATTACTATGAGTGTTCAGTCAGATTTTCTCATTATCACCAAAGAATCCATCTAGTGGTTTTCTGTACTCGTGTAATTGTATAAAAAAAATCCTCTGTGCAGTCTAACAACAACACCAGAGTTTTTAAACCGTATTGTCTCTGATTTGTCTGAAGTCCCGTATTCATCTGACTATGTGCGTCTTAATGTGCTTTATAGAATCACTAACCTCGTCCTAAATTCCCATTTTCCTTTCACATTAATACACACATAAGCAGTAAGTCCTAATAACATTCAACTGTTTGGATATCCTGAGTATCCAGAGGTTTTTTTTAGGTGTCTGTGTGTCAGGAGCTGATTAAAACTGAACAGCTGCTCCTAAAAATACCTCCTGCTGTGATCACAGGTCGCTGTCTGTGTTAAGATGTGTGGGAGGAATAAGAAGCATCCTGTAGCTCCGATGGGACTTATTTAGCCTCCATCTGTGTGTAAACATGGTCTGAAAATGTTGGTGATTAAATTTAACCTATACATGTTCAGGGGCACACTGTACAGAAATAACGCTCATAATTAGCTGAAAAACAAGGCCTTTTCTGTGGATGCTTACAGGTTTTACACTGTTTTCTTGTAACATTGGGCTCATTATTTTGTTTTCTCCTAATAATTGGCTCATTTATTTTGTTGTGTCGAAGAAACAAGCTCTGTTTCACTCTATGGACAAAAGTATTGGGACACGTTGAATTCAGGTGTTTCTTTTTAACAGGGGTCTGGGATATTAATGACAAGTGTCATAATATAGTTTATATTGAGATAAATGTCATTGCATTGATTAGTTTTGTTTAAATTTATCTATTTATCTCAACATAGATTTTTTTTAGCTAGTTTTTTTTTTTTTTTTTTTTTTTTTTTTTATCCGTGACTGATTTTAAATGTTCTACCTCTAAATTTCTGAAAATATTTTTCATGCTCTGACTTTAAATAATAATTTTCTGCCACAACTAACCATCTACTTTCTTCACATCTCACTGAGGAAGAAAAATCTCCCATTAAACTTTAAGGAAATATAGACGTTTATAAACTATATGAACAAAAGTATTGGGACATGTCATGTCTACAGCTGTAAGATGTCCTGTTCATGATGATTTAAGATGTAAACATCAATATTTCCTTAAAGTTTAATGAGAGATTGGCAGAAAATTAGTGTGTACAGTCACAGCACAAAAAATGTTTTAGAAATTTAGAGGTAGAACATTTCAAATCATAGTCAAGGATTAAAAAAAAAACAAAAGTAGTGTTGACAGAAATTAAGTAAAAAACATCTCTGAGGCATTTTGGAAGCAAAGATAACAATTTAAACCAAACTAACTAATGCAAGGATATTTATCCCAATATAAAACTATATTATGGCATTTGTCTTCATTGTTTGGTATTCCAGACCCCTGTTAGAAAAAATACACTTGAATTCAACCTGTCCCAATACTTTTGTCCATATAGTGAAATAAAGCTTGTTCCCTCGAGACAACAAAATAAATGAGCCAATTATTTTGAGAAAACAAAATAACAAGCCAATATTACAAGAAAACAGTGTAAAACCTGCAAGCATCCACAGAAAAGGCCTTGTATGAATTCAACGTGTCCCAATACTTTTGTCCATATAGTGTATTTTGAGATCATGGATTATCCACCTGTTCTCATAACCCAGTGGTTTCCAACCTTTTTGACTCGTGACCCCATTTTAACATCACACATTTCTAGCAACCTCAGACATTCAAAACAGAGACTTTTTTTTTTTTTTTTACAAAAATTAATTTGTTTTTGATCATGTAATAGTTTGCTATACTATGTTACAAATAAACATTAATGTTAGAGGACATTTAGTCTATATAATGTCTATTATTGTGGACAGAGGCAGTAAATCTAGGTGTAGATTACTGCACAAGAGAATTTTATTTTCCTTGGTCAGGTTATGTACACTGGAAAAAATGCCCCTCTAAAAACAAGTAAAAAAAAAATTATACAAGATATTTTAGCTTGAATTAAGCAAAAAAATCTGCCAATAGAACAAGTGAAAATTATCTTGAAATTTGAATTTGAGATTTTTTTTTTTTTTTTCCCCTGAATTCAAGATTATTATTTTTTTGCTTAATTCAAGATTTTTTTTTTTTTCTTAATTCAAGATTTTTATTTTTTTTTTGCTTAATTCAAGCAAAAATCTGCCAAAAGAACAAGTGAAAATTATCTTGGTAAAATTTCTTGAAATCAGATTTTCCAGATCTATTGTCTAAAAATCAGTTCTTATATCTCACTGAAAAGTTATTCTTTAGGTGACAATGTCGTATTTTAAGTGTGATGAGATATTTGGATTAGAAATGAGAAAATACACTTGGTAAGATTTAGATTTTTTCCAGTGTACAGTCAGTCCAGCTGTGATTTCCAAGGCTGACAATTAATACTGAACAAACAAGAACTGAAACTATGAATTATGAAAGAGCTGCAGCATCTGAAACTGACCACAATGAACATTTGACACAAACAGAACCACAGTGCTGCAGTTTCAGACTCACAGTTTGTCATGTCTGTTATGGATTGGGATTGTCTCTGTCAACTCACCATGTTTTTTATTTTTAAGGGTTTTTTTTTTTTTTTTTTTTTTATCAGTTACTAGAAATTCCAGGTGACCCCCCGTGGGGTCCCAACCCCAAGGTTGAAAAACACTCATAAGGAAACAAATCCAGAGAAGCCTCCGTTCAGCTCCACAGGCAGGTGTTTAGTCAGCTCTGGTTCATGTACTGACTGTGTTTGCGTCCGTCAGGCTGTACTGTCTGAAGATCTACGGCCTCTCGTCTCTTTGGAGGCTCTTCAGAGGGAAGAAGTGGAACGTCCTGCGGCAGAGGGTGGACTCCTGCTCCTATGACCTGGACCAGGTAACGCTCATCAACGTCGCCTGGAATCAGAGCGAAAATAAAAGGCACAAAAATACCAGGAAACAGCTGTTTCTACAGGTTGAATGTGTTTGTTCTCCCACAGCTTTTCATTGGGACGCTGCTGTTCACCGTCCTGGTTCCTGCTGCCCACCACAGCGCTCTACTACCTCGTCTTCACTCTGGTAAGTGACACCTTAATAATAATATGATGTTATTTCTTCAACTTGAATGAAAACCTTCACACTACAGGTTCCAACTGAGCTGCTTACATTGATGTTAAATAAACTGATCCAATAAAATGTGTGCTCAGATACCACAAAAGCATTTAATTGTCCTAACCCTACCTCTTATTTTCTAAAATATTTTTCATGCTCTGATTGTAAATAGTAATTTTCTGCCACAGCTAACCATCTACTTTCTTCACATCTCACTTAGCAGGAAAAATCTCCCATTAAACTTAAAGGAAATATTGACGTTTATAATTATATGGCCAAAATATTGGGACACATCATGTCTACAGCTGTAAGATGTCCTGTTCATGATGATTTGAGATAAAACATCAATATGTGTGAGTACAATGACTGATGTAAAACCAAAAATAAATTCATTCAGTCATATTTCCACAGCCCATAAAGACCCAAACAGCCACTGGTGATTCAAATCACCTGCTGATCTAAACTGTGTAATAACTATTGATCCACTTATTCTATCAGTACATGTCAATAATTGGTGTAAAATGCAGTTTGTCATCTTTTCGTGGTCATCAGATATGACCCGTTTGGACGTTCAGAGGCTCCGTAGTGAACGTGGAAATGCCGTCATCTTGTACACCACTGATTCACCAGTAAAACCCATGGAGCTGGATCAATGACAGTCGATGGAAATGCTTGGTTTATGTTCAGTTAATGATAGCTTTGACTGAAAAAGTAACTTTTTCTCTGAGCTTTTATGAACATCTATATGATCAGTCAATAAATATAAATATAAATATAGAAAAATATACCTGGTTTTTACTGAAGAAATGCAAAGTAAGGTGGATAACATTACAATAAATGTGATAAATCACCTAAGAAAGGGGTAATATCGGGAAAAATTCATATGCGAACTGCCACATAAGTAGTACTGGGTCTTTATGGGTTAAAGTTTAATGGGAGATTTTTCTTCTTACAGTCAGAGCGAGAAAAATATTTTAGAAATTTAGAGGTAGAACATTTAAAATCACACTTATGGACAAAAAAGAAGGAAATGTTGAGAGAAATTAAGTAAAAACCATCTCTGAGGGATTTTGGAAGCAAAGGTAATTTAAACCAAACAAACCAATGCAATGATATTTATTCCAATATAAAACTATATTATAACATTAGTCATTATTGTTTTGTATCCCAGACCCCTGTTAGAAAAGAAACACCTGAATTCAACGTGTCCACATACTTTTGTCCATATAGTGTACATTCAGTTACAGGTCAATAACCACCTTTCAGTGTACATCTATACCACAGGTGTTAAACATGCATCCCAGGGGCCAAAACCGGCCCACCAAAGGATCCAATTTGGCCCGTGGGATGAATATGTGAAATGCAAAAATTACACTAAGATATGAACAATCAAGGATGTTCAAATCATTTTAGGTCAATTCAATCTGAAGTGGGTCAGACCAATAAATACTATCACAATAACCTATAAATAAGGGGAAAAAAGCTATTTTTTCTCTTTGTTTCAGTGTAAACAAAGTAAATTACCCAAAAATGTTTACATTTACAGACTAGCCTTTTACAAAAAATGTGAAAAACCTGAACAAATAAGAACAGCCTGAAATGTCTTAAGAGAAGTCTGTGGAATTTTAACAACATTCTGCCTGTTATTTAATGTTTTGTGTGTTTGTAGCTCCTCTGTGATCTCTAAGTTGTGGTTCACATGTATAAATGATAAACTAAGGTGTAATATTGTTAAAATTGCACTTATTTTTCTTCAGAATTTTCAGATTGTTCATATTTGTTCATGTTATGTTCAAGTACAGTTCGTAGATGTAAACATTTTCATTATGGAATTTTATTTTTTTTACTCAAAAACAGAGAGAAAACTTTGGAGTTGATATTATTTATAAGTTCTTATCGTATTATTTATGTTATTTTACTTTTCCAGTCTACTTTAGATCATAATAGGCTGTATGTGGAACTGAACTAAAATGAGTTTGACAGCCCTGGACTAAACAGTACATACACTGTGTACAAACTGGCTTAAATATGAGTCAAAGGGGGAGCCCTGTTTTTCCTCTGTATCTCATTTTTACCCCTTTTATAACAACTCGTGTGTGTTTTTTACATCTGTGTCGCCACAGCTGCGTCTGGTGGTCGTGCTGTTCCAGGGCGTCATCCACCTCATGTGGATTTCATCAACTCCTTCCCTCTGTTCGCTG
>NC_043964.1:1230576-1303076 GCF_902148855.1 Sphaeramia orbicularis
GTTTTGACTGAACGACACCTGGTGGCAGAAATACATACTGTGTGTTTAACAGAACTGGTTTAACTTTTTTTTTTTGTACTATAATAACCAAGGCTGTAAGAAAATATGGGTTCTGCAATATATCGTGATATTTCATTTCACGATACTGTATCGATATTAAAAAGTACTGTATCAATATTTTAAGGTATTTATTCAAATGCAGATATTGTGGAGGTTCATGTTTGTTTATATTGTATTTATTCTTATTTCACACTGTTTTATTCAATAATGTTGGTTCCTTAGTTTGGATTGGACTCCAGTCCTGTTCTGATGTTAGTTTGAACTAATAGAATCTGAACGTTTGAACAGGATCTGAACTGGAATGTCTGGAAAACAGAATTTCAGTTTGAACACAGTTGGAACATTTGCTGATAGAACATTAGATCCTGTTGGGATCAAATACAAATGTGTTTAGGATTTGTGCAGATTTCTGCTGGAATTCAATTCTTCAAGGAATATTATTTAAAAAAAGAAACAAACTAAAATGGCCTTTTTAACAGTATCATGATATATTGCGATATATCGTATCGTGATCCCAGTATGTGATTTGTGTGGTATCTCCACAGCCGTACTAATACCAGGCCTAACACGAGCATCCACAGATGTTTTCCATTTCTGACATGTAAACACTCTCACACTCACACACACACTCACACACACATACACACATACACACACATCCACTCGACACAACGAGGTATAAAGTTCGGACAAACTCCGTGTTCCCGAACGGCGGCACACCCTCCGCCGCCGCCGTCCGTCTTCTGGTTCCCGTCGCTCCACGTGCTTTAAATAAATAAATAGACGCTCAAAGGACACGGCGCCCTCCTTCATTTGCTCCTCCCCCTCAGTCTGTCCGTCTGCTACCTGATTCGTCCGTCCTGTGTGGGCGGGGTCAGTTCAGACTTGGGGTCAGGGCTGGCGGAGCTCCAGGTCAGGTGACAGCGCTGCATGACGGGGCAGGCGCTGGGGCCCCACGCACACGTCTGCGGCCGACCAGTGGCCCTCCAGCAGGCGGCTCCAGCCAGCGACGCAGCGGCGCCCCCGTCAGGCCGGCGTTGGCCTCCGCCTCCTCCACCGCCCCCAGGCTGACGGGCAGACGCAGCACCGGGTTCAGGCCGTGGAAACTCTGCTCCATGTAGGAGTTTCTGAGCGGACCGCCGTGGAGCCGCTGGGCGTCCTCTGGAGACGGAAAAACACAGGATGGAAGATTTACTACAGAAGGAGTATTTATACTCTACTGCAGAAGTTTTATACGATTACAACAGGAGTATTTATACCATCTACTGCAGAAGTATTTATACGATTACAACAGGAGTATTTATACGATTACAACAGAAGGAGTATTTATACGATCTACTGCAGAAGTATATACGATTACAACAGGAGTTTATACGATTACAACAGAAGGAGTATTATACCATCTACTGCAGAAGTATTTATACGATTACAACAGGAGTATTTATACGATTAACAGAAGGAGTATTTATACGATCTACTGCAGAAGTATTTATACGATTACAACAGGAGTATTATACGTATAGTACAACAGAAGGAGTATTCTACGATCTACTGCAGAAGTATTTATACGATTACAACAGGAGTATTTATACCATCTACTGCAGAAGTATTTATACGATTACAACAGGAGTATTTATACCATCTACTGCAGAAGTATTTATACGATTACAACAGGAGTATTTATACGATTACAACAGAAGGAGTATTTCTACGATCTACTGCAGAAGTATTTATACGATTACAACAGGAGTATTTATACGATTACAACAGAAGGAGTATTTCTACCATCTACTGCAGAAGTATTTATACGATTACAACAGGAGTATTATACGATTACAACAGAAGGAGTATTTATACCATCTACTGCAGAAGTATTTATACGATTACAACAGGAGTATTTATACCATCTACTGCAGAAGTATTTATAACGATTACAACAGGAGTATTTATACGATTACAACAGAAGGAGTATTTATACCATCTACTGCAGAAGTATTTATACGATTACAACAGGAGTATTTATACCATCTACTGCAGAAGTATTTATACGATTACAACAGGAGTATTTATACCATCTACTGCAGAAGTATTTATACGATTACAACAGGAGTATTTATACGATTACAACAGAAGGAGTATTTATACCATCTACTGCAGAAGTATTTATACGATTACAACAGAAGTATTTATACCATCTACTGCAGAAGTATTTATACGATTACAACAGGAGTATTTATACGATTACAACAGAAGGAGTATTTATACGATCTACTGCAGAAGTATTTATACGATTACAACAGAAGGAGTATTTATACGATCTACTGCAGAAGTATTTATACGATTACAACAGAAGGAGTATTTATACGATCTACTGCAGAAGTATTTATACGATTACAACAGAAGGAGTATTTATACCATCTACTGCAGAAGTATTTATACGATTACAACAGGAGTATTTATACGATTACAACAGGAGTATTTATACGATTACAACAGGAGTATTTCTACGATTAAACAGGAGTATTTATACCATCTACTGCAGAAGTATTTATACGATTACAACAGGAGTATTTATACGATTACAACAGGAGTATTATACCATCTACTGCAGAAGTATTTATACGATTACAACAGGAGTATTATACCATCTACTGCAGAAGTATTATACGATTACAACAGGAGATTTATACGATTACAACAGAAGGAGTATTCTACGATCTACTGCAGAAGTATTATACGATTACAACAGGAGTATTTATACGATTACAACAGAAGGAGTATTCTACCATCTACTGCAGAAGTATTTATACGATTACAACAGGAGTATTTATACGATTACAACAGAAGGAGTATTTATACCATCTACTGCAGAGTATTATACGATTACAACAGGAGTATTTATACCATCTACTGCAGAAGTATTTATACGATTACAACAGGAGTATTTATACGATTACAACAGAAGGAGTATTTATACCATCTACTGCAGAAGTATTTATACGATTACAACAGGAGTATTTAACCATCTACTGCAGAAGTATTTATACGATTACAACAGGAGTATTTATACCATCTACTGCAGAAGTATTTATACGATTACAACAGGAGTATTTATACGTACAACAGAAGGAGTATTTATACCATCTACTGCAGAAGTATTATACGATTACAACAGAAGTATTTATACCATCTACTGCAGAAGTATTTATACGATTACAACAGGAGTATTTATACGATTACAACAGAAGGAGTATTTATACGATCTACTGCAGAAGTATTTATACGATTACAACAGAAGGAGTATTTATACGATCTACTGCAGAAGTATTTATACGATTACAACAGAAGGAGTATTTATACGATCTACTGCAGAAGTATTTATACGATTACAACAGAAGGAGTATTTATACCATCTACTGCAGAAGTATTTATGATTACAAAGGATTTATACGATTCAACAGGAGTATTTATACGATTACAACAGGAGTATTTCTACGATTACAACAGGAGTATTTATACCATCTACTGCAGAAGTATTTATACGATTACAACAGGAGTATTTATACGATTACAACAGGAGTATTTATACCATCTACTGCAGAAGTATTTATACGATTACAACAGGAGTATTTATACCATCTACTGCAGAAGTATTTATACGATTACAACAGGAGTATTTATACGATTACAACAGGAGTATTTATACCATCTACTGCAGAAGTATTTATACGATTACAACAGGAGTATTTATACGATTACAACAGAAGGAGTATTTATATGATTACAACAGAAGTTTATACCATCTACTGCAGAAGTATTTATACGATTACAACAGAAGTATTTATACAATTACAACAGGAGTATTTATACGATTACAACAGAAGTATTTATACGATTACAACAGAAGTATTTATACGATTACAACAGAAGTATTTATACGATTACAACAGGAGTATTTATACGATTACAACAGGAGTATTTATACGATTACAACAGGAGTATTTATACAATTACAACAGGAGTATTTATACGATTACAACAGAAGTATTTATACGATTACAACAGGAGTATTTATACGATTACAACAGGAGTATTTATACGATTACAACAGGAGTATTATACGATTACAACAGAAGGAGTATTTATACGATTACGACAGGAGTATTTATACGATTACGACAGGAGTTTATACGATTACAACAGAAGTATTTATACGATTACAACAAGGAGTATTTATACGATCTACTGCAGAAGTATTTATACGATTACAACAGGAGTATTTATACGATCTACTGCAGAAGGAGTATTTATACGATTACAACGGAGTATTTATACGATTACAACAGAAGTATTTATACGATTACAACAGAAGGAGTATTTATACGATCTACTGCAGAAGTATTTATACGATTACAACAGGAGTATTTATACGATCTACTGCAGAAGGAGTATTTATACGATCTACTGCAGAAGGAGTATTTATACGATTACAACAGGAGTATTTATATGAGTAACAGAAGTATTTATACGATTACAACAGAAGTATTTATACGATTACAACAGGAGTATTTATACGATCTACTGCAGAAGGAGTATTTATACGATCTACTGCAGAAGGAGTATTTATACGATCTACTGCAGAAGGAGTATTTATACAATCTACTATAGAAGGAGTATTTATACGATTACAACAGAAAGAGTATTTATAGGATTGCAACAGAAGGAGTATTTATACAATTACAACAGAAGGAGTATTTATACGATCTACGACAGAAGGGTATTTATAGGATTACAACAGAAGGAGTATTTATACGATCTGCTGCAGGAGTATTTATACAATTTACGACAGAAGGAGTAATTATATGATTTACTATATAAAATATAAATATAATAAAATGTATAAAATATATAAATACTCCATAAAAACACAGTATGCATGATTTATATAATTTACAACATAAAGAGTTTTATATAATTTCCTAATAAAGAGTATTTTATATGATTTTCTGTATAAAGAGTATTTTATATAATTTACAATAAAGAGTATTTTATATGATTTTCTGTATAAAGAGTATTTTATATGATTTTCTGTATAAAGAGTTTTATATAATTTACAATATAAAGAGTATTTTATATGATTTTCTGTATAAAGAGTATTTTATATGATTTTCTGTATAAAGAGTATTTTATATAATTTACAATATAAAGAGTATTTATATGATTTTCTGTATAAGAGTATTTTATATGATTTTCTGTATAAAGAGTATTTTATATAATTTACAATATAAAGATTTTTATATGATTTTCTGTATAAAGATTTTATATGATTTTCTGTATAAAGAGTATTTTATATAATTTACAATATAAAGAGTATTTTATATGATTTTCTGTATAAAGTACTCCTTAACCAGACGGTCGGACAGTTTTCTCAGACGTTGTCTTCGTATGTCATTAGAAACTCTGATTAAAACTTTGTCCTTCAGACTTTTACTGGTTGATTTGAACTTTGTTTGAACTCTTCTTCTTCTTCATTTCTTTCAAAGGTGACGTCTGTTTTATGTCTGAACACTTAGTTCCATCTGAATGTTTTTGTTTTTGTCAGTTTGTTCTGATTGTGTTAAATTATTCAGTTCCACTTCGCTGTGTGACGCTTGTTCAGCCCTTAGGATGACAGTGTGTTCTGAAGTGAAAAACCTGCTCTGTCATATTTCTTTCATATGGACCTGGTACACAGCGGACAAACGGAAACTGTGTTTGTGCGGATGAATGACTTCACCTGTTGAACTATGTCACCTTTCTTAATTTCTTTTTTTTTTTAACCCCTTTAGCCCTATCGGCCCGCCCACAGGCCTAAAATATTATATTAATATTCATCTGCTATAAAAATATAATAAATCAGGACAATGGATGTTTTTTTTCAACTTCTGCTCAAAGTTTAGACCCTAATGTTAATAAAAGTACATCAAACGTGTTTAGTGCAAACTTTAATGCTCAAACATGATTTTTAATCTTTGTGGGGTGAAATATACGCTATTAAAAATCTCCAACACGAACAATTAATTTATGCATATCATCGTCAGTCCAGCCAGAAAAAAACAGGCGAGGATAAAAAATTCTACTTTCTCTTTTAGTTTGTTCCAGTTTACTCAGGCAGAGTAATAGATACAGTATTTCAGACAATGGGAATAGATTCTGTGAGCTCTGTAAATGTCCACAGACACCAAGAACATCCATATGAACCTTATTATTGTGAAGGAATCTTCATGTACTTTGGGTTTGCCTGTTTAGGCGTTTTTCCCTGAAAATATGGTCAGGGTTTAACAGGTTAATTAGTTGGAAAATTTGACCTTTTTTGGGTTTGTACAAATTCATGTATTTTGGATACAATTTGTTTTTGAGGCTCATTCAGTTGTTGTTAACTTGACTGAAAATCTGTAATCTACAGGAGAGTGTAATTATAGTTACCAGATTGATGTTATTTGATAGAATAGACTTCACTGTCATCGTGTGTACATTGAAATGAAGAGTTTACTCCAGTCAGTGCAAAAATTAATAAAACACCAATACCTCAGAAACAAGGCTAGAACGAATGTTAAACTACAAAAATTAAAAAAACAAGATCAGAAAATAGAATACACAATTTTACAAAAGTAAAGTAACAAAAAATAGACATAAAATATAAACAGACAATATTAACAGTATGTATATGTATGAACTCAAGTCTGTATAAAATAGTTCATTTATATTTGATAAATATTGAATAAATATTGCAGTTATTGCAGAACAGATTATTGCATGACTTATTGTATATGATTGAAAGTAATTATATGAGGACACAATCAATTTTATTTATTCTATTTGATCAATTTTATGTGCTCATTCCACATCAATTCTTTGACTTTACATGTAAATATTAATGATTACAAGCTTCAGGTGAAAAATCATGATGATTTTATAGCAAACTGTGAGATGAGTTTATTTTTTATAATAAATAGTGACCTTCTAACTGTCACAGTTTGACACAGACTATATTTCCACTCAGTGGATGCATTATTTGGACATGAGGTTTTGTTTTTCAGATTGTTACAGGTGAACATGTTGGATTTTAACCCAGAAAGACCCAGTTCAACTTTGGTGGCAGTTCCAAAATAATTTTCTCTTTATATTTAACTTTTCTTGCGTGATTTATTGGCATTTATTATGACATTATCTTCTGTATTTTGCTTTTTTTCAGTGAACATCAGGTATTTTCCTATATTTAATTTACTAATCATGTAGGTTTCTGAACAAACTCAGATTAAAGTTGAGGCTTATTATATCCAAAACAGAGAAAACTGAAGAAAAAGTGACATTTTCAGCAAAATAAAGCATTAACTGAACATAAACCCAGTGTGTCCATCCACTGTCACTGATCCACTCCATGGGTTTTACTGGTGAATCAGTGTTGTAGAAGATGATGGTGTTTCCATGGTAACTACGGAGCCTCTGAACATCCAAATGGGCCATTTGGTTTTTTGGTAAATTCTTCTTTTTTTTTTTTTTTTTTTTTTTACCTAATTTGATTATTTTTCTACATTTTGTTGCCTCTTTTATTATTTTATCCTCAATTTTGTTCAGCTTACAGTTTATTTTGTTTAATTTACTGATTATTTTGTTTTTTATTATTCATTTTATTCATTACTTTGGTTGTTTGGTTCATGTTGTTACTTATTGGGTCCTTTTTACTCTATTTTAATAAATATTTAGCTTATTTTTTTCCACAGTTTATCATTTTGTAGGTTTATTTGTTCATTTATTTAAATATTTATTAAAACAAGTGTGTCCATCCACTGTCATTTATTCAAATCCATGGGTTTTACTGGTGAATCGATGTTGTAGAAGATGATGGTGTTTCCATGGTAACTACAGAGCCTCTGAACGTCCAAACGGGTCATATCTGATGACCATGAAAAGATGATTAACTGTATTTTACACTATTATCGACATGTATTGGTAGGATTAGTGGATCAGAGGTTATGAATATTTTAGGTCAGTGGGGTGTTTTGGTCGTCGGTGGCTGTTTGGGTCTTTATGGGTTAAAATGAACCACATGACCCAGATCCAGTTCGACATCTGATCCAACCTTCACTTCCTAACACCAGCCCATAAAACCACCGTCTATTCAGAAACCAGGCTTTACTTACCCCCCCCCCCCCCCCCCACACCCCCCCCCCCCCCCCCACACACACAACACACAGCTGTGTTTCTATATCCTTGTGAGGACCCTCGTTAACATCATGCTTTTCCAAACCTAATTCTAAGCTAGGGATGGAACCATTACCAGTATAACGATAAACGGCGGTAAAATCACAGACAGTTAGTATTAGCGTTTTAATTCTAATTATCATGATAACTGTGTTTGATTACTGCACTTTTAGGGGAAAAAACCCTATGTACAGATCTGCTTTAATGTCAAATAGTTGAGTAATTTGAATTTATTACAATTTTAATTTTCTATACCTAATATTTGGAACCAATATTCACTTTTAAAGTCTGTGAAAAGGTTCGTTAAACATCTGTGTGTTATTTATGCAATAAAGTATATACATTTTTCAAATTAGATTTTAATATTTTTTGTCCTTTTGTGTTTTTATAGTAGGTTAAAGTGAAAAAATAACAGACAGATGATACAGATGAAGTTGTGCTGAAAAAACAGATCCAAACATGGGTATAGTAAACATTTGTTTCTATAGTATATAAAGGCCAAATCAAAAGGACTGAAAAACAGACAGAATAGACTCAGACCACTAAGGGTTAATATGTGAATGTTTCTGACACAGAAGGGACATTGGGACTGTTATTGTATTTGGTGGGGTTTTTTTGTTTGTTTTTTTTCCAATTCCACTTGGTTAAATTCTTTCAGTGTGTGTATCAGTACTTTTTGAACATTTTGAGCACAATTTCAAAATACCGCGATAATAATGAGAACTGTGATAATTTTGGTCACAATAACCATGATATGAAATTTTCATACGGTTCCATCCCTATTCTAAGCCTACACTCAAAGAACCCCAAACACAGTTAACCCTTTCATGCACACTGGTCAGTCCAGTGGTCAGTCCAGTGGTCACTCCAGTGGTCAGTTCTTCTCCAGCTGTTCTCCTGTATATTCATGGGTTTGGTTGTTTAGTTCCAGATCAGCCGACACAGTGGACACTAATGCACCATCCCATAATAGTCCACTGACATTCAGACCATTAGTGTAACTGTGCTGTTCTAGATAAACCTGATCTGCACTGACGTGTCTGTAAATCAATTGCTTGTTATTGTTATTAGACAGTAGGTTTTTGTTTTTTTGTTTTTTTTGCATATTATCTCCATAAAGTGAGTAATAACTAGTATTAGAGTCTGTTAAAATGTGACTAAACATCTGATTAGCAGCATTAAAACAATTCTTTCATCGTTTTCACTCAGTATATCAGTAAATACATGTTTCTTTGCTTCTAAAATGAACCCTTTCGTCCATAATGGTTACTACAGTGGACAACTATTCTACAGCTGTTCTCTTGTATACTTTATTTTATGTATTTTTATGTATATATTTTTATATTTTGTTGTTGTAGTTGGATATCAGCCAACACAGTGGACACTTATGCATCATCTCAAACACTACAATTCATACCATTACTATAACTTTGCTGTTCTTGATAAACCTGATCTGCAGTGACATGTTTGAGTTTAAACAACGGTTAATTGTTAGACTGTAAGAAACAGTTTTGGGGTTATTTTTAGACAAAAAGGTTTTTTGTTGCACATTATCTCCATGAAGTGAGTAATAACTAGTATTAAATAAAATATGTTAAAATGTGAGAAAATATATTTTTTTTTTGTGAGAAAATATTAGATTAGCAGTATTAAACATGTTTTATTTCATTGTTTTCATAACATTTTCTGATATTGGGTTTTAAATATATCTTTCTGTGCTTCAAGAATATAATGCATGGTGTAGCTGAGTGGACATTTTTGTAAATCCATGAAAAAAAACAACTCAATTGTATTGTTTTTTTCATGCCTAAGGAGAATAAAAACACTCAAAAAAACCCCAAAAATTAATGCGTGAAAGGGTTAAATGCATGGTGTCCAGCTGAGTGGATATTTTTGCAACTCCATGAAAAATAGGTTCATAAAAAACTCTTCAATCGCATTGTTTTTTTTCAGGCCTACAAAGGAATAAAAACACTCAGGAAAAAAATCGTGATTAAAGGTCAAAACACAGTATTCAAAATCTCTCTGACGGGACATTTTAGAGACAATTTGACCCACATTTTTACTTTTAAATTCATTTTTGCTTTAGTTGGACTGTAAGGGATGATCCAAAACTAGGAGCTACTTTATAGTGAAATAAACGTTGGAATGGTGATCAGTTAAAGTTCACTCTGACGGGACATGACTGAGTTTGGACCCATTAAAGTTCTCATAATTCATGCATGAAAGGGTTAAAGGCGCCGGGGCCGGACATACATCCTCACAATGTGGATTTGGACGTGATCATTTATCTACACAACTACACAGAGACAGCCCCAGGTTTGTGGGGGTCACACGGCACCCCGGGGGGGGGGGGGTAAAGGTGACCCTGTGAGTGACTGGAAACTGATGCTATAAATACATGTATGCATAGTGTTGACAGCTGTGACGGCATGTTCTAACACACACACACACACACACACACACACACACACACACACTGAGTATCAGTTCAACAGGTGCTTCAGATGGAGTTTGGACACTGAACATTTACACAGAAACATTTGGATTTTGTGTTATGTTACATTTATTAAACAGCAGTAGTTACTTTTACGTGTGGTCAGTTTATAAAAAGATGTAGAGCACTGGTGTTAAACATACGGCCCATGGGCCAAATCTGGCCCGCTAAAGGCTCCGATCCGGCCGGTGGGATGAATCTGTGAAATGCAAAATTTACACTAAGATATCAGTCATTTTAGTTCAGGTTCCATATTCAGCCCAATTCAATCTCAAGTGGGTCCGACCAATAAAATACTATCATAAACTTATAAATAATGACAAACTGCATCTCTTTAAGTGTAAAAAAAGTGAAATTACATGAAAATATTTACATTTACAAACTATTCTGTCACAAAAAAATGTAATAATCTGTATGAAACATGAACAACTGTGTAAATTAACCAATATTTCACCTGTTACGAAATGTTAAAAAATCTAGTATAATATTTGTTTTTTATATTATTATTATTATTATTATATTATGTTAAATATTTTCAGTTCCAGATGCCTGTTACTAAATGTTTTGTGTATTTGTAGATCCACTGTGATCTGTAAGTTATAATACACATGTGTAAACAAGAAGCTGAGGCAGAATATTGTTAAAATTGCACTTATTTTTTTTAAGTTTCAGTTTGTTCATGTTTTTTAAGGATCGTTTGTAGATGTAAAAACATTTCCCTTATGTAATTTTACTTTTTAAACTCTAAAACATAGATAAAAAGTTTGGAGTTGACATTATTTATATATTATGTTATTATTTACTTTTCCAGCCCACTTCAGATCATTTTGGGCTGAATGTGGAACCTGAACTACAATGACTTTGGTGCCCCGATCTAAAGTTTGAGAGTAACCTTCACAAACCCCAGTAGCAAGGTTCTAATAGTTTTGGATTTTTCATTATAGTTTAGTTTTATTTAGTTTTGACTTTTTTCACTAATTCAGTTCGTTTTAATTAGTTTTTAGAGCAGGTTTGATAGTTTTTATTAGTTTTCGTTATTTCTAAATGATTAGTTTTAGTTTTAGTTTTTTTTTTTATATCTTTTATCTTTTTTGTCGTCATATTCAAATAAATCCCAGACAGGACTCTAGTCTCCATGTTTCCAGGTAGAGTGGGGACCAGAAGACGACTGGAAACCACAAGTGAACACAAGTGACGGACCCTTAAATATCATACGGTGCCACCAGATAAAATTGCTCGAGGGAAATAAATCGATTTCGTATCAATCTGATATTGACAAAGACGAAAACGAAGGGAATTTTGTCCATAATTTTATGTTTCAGTTAGTTTTATAAGCAGTTTCAGTTAGTTATTGTTTTTTTCTTTTAATTCTAGTTTTTATTTATTTCAGTTAACAAAAATGTTTTTACAATTCTAGTTTAGGTCATTTTGTTAGTTTTCGTTAACGATAATAACCTTGCTCTGCACCTGCACATCAGCTTCAGCAGATTCCATCACACCTGGACACACATAAGGCTCTTCTGGACCTGGTTCTCCACCTCTTTCATCAGGTCCAGTACCTTCTGTTCTCTGGTTTTCCATGTCTCCTCTATGAGCCTGGTGGCTGCTGCCTCCAGCTGCAGTAGTTTAGTATTTATGCTCTGCTTCTACTGGGCAACGTTATAGTTAAAAAGTTAAAAGAAAAAAAACATAACTAACTGAAACTGTATTGTGTGTTACTAAACTAACTAAAACAGATAGAAATTATGGATCAAATTCCCTTGGTTTTGGTCTTTGTCAATGTCAGATTGATGTTCAATGGATTTATTTCCCTCTCTCAGTTTTCTGTGCTGTCTCCATACGACACTTTTTGCTCCGTCACTTGTGTTCACTTGTGGTTTCCAGTCGTCTTCTGGTCCCCACTCTACCTGGAAACATGGAGACTAAAGCAGCAGAGTCCTGTCTGGGATTGATTTGAATAGGAGCACAGAGAAGAAGAGAAAGAGACCACTGAACTACAACTGAACTACAACTGAACTACAACTGAACTACAACTGAACTACAACTGAACTACAACTGAACTACAACTAAACTACAACTGAACTACAACTGAACTACAACTGAACTACAACTGAACTACAACTAAGCATTTAGAAAAAAACGAAAACTAATAAAAACTATCAAACCTGCTCTAAAAACTAATTAAAAAACTGAATAAGAGAAAAAAAAAAGTCTAAACTAAATAAAACTAAACTAGAATGAAAAATCCAGAAGTATTCGAA
This sequence comes from Sphaeramia orbicularis, assembly GCF_902148855.1. NCBI lineage: Eukaryota > Metazoa > Chordata > Actinopteri > Kurtiformes > Apogonidae > Sphaeramia > Sphaeramia orbicularis. The sequence continues at coordinate 1,243,639 of NC_043964.1, forward strand.
CCTTGGTCAGAACATGACAAAGACTGAAAAACAATGGAACACAAATCAACAACCTTCTAAACCATGGATGTCAGACTCATTTTAGTTCAGGAGCCACATTCAGCCCATTTAGATCTGAAGTGGGCCGGTCCTTAGAATGCTAACATAATAAATTATAAATAATGACAAGTCCCAATTTTTCTCTTTAGAACAAAAAAAAAGGAAAATTACAGTATGAAAATGTTTATATTTACAAACTATCCTAAAACAAAAAATGTGACTGACCTGAACATCAATGAGCAACTGGAAATTTCTTCAGTAAAATAAGGGAATTTGAATACGACGGAGAAGAAGACGAAAGATACGACAAAAAAAACTAAAACTGAACAAAAACTAAGCATTTAGAATAAAATGAAAACTAATAAAAACTACCAAACCTGCTCTAAAAACGAATTAAAACGAACTGAATTAGAGAAAAAAAAGTCCAAACTAAATAAAACTAAATTTTTTTTTCCCTATACTTTATTTACATAATACCATGTACACAGAACAGAACATGGCATGGAGAAAACATAATGCTGGAGGTGAGGCAGGAGGAAATTAAATATAAATACAAATATAGGTAAGTAAATAAAATAAATAAAAGTAAAGGAATGAACAAGAAGAGAAAAAATAAATAAATAAATAAATAAAACCTTAAATTCATCACATAAGGCTTCAGTCTTCACAGCTTCAGGGTCAGTGCAAAGGTTAAGTGTGTCTAGGTAGAATTTTCAGTACGTTTTGAAGACCCCAAAGCTGGGTTTGTGATCGGCAAACTCAAACGTAACTAGAATGAAACCTCCAGAAGTATTGGACCCCGGGGTCAGAGGTCACACCTGCACATCCGCTCACCTTGTCGTATGGGCTGCTGTCGGTGGAACTCCAGCGGAGCCACGATGAAGCTGGTCTGTCCCAGGGGCTCCAGTGGTGCAGGACCCTCAGCGTCCACACGCCGGGCCTCAGTGGGAGGGTGAGGGGCGGGCGGTAGTGCGTCACCTCGGCGGCGGCGTCCACCAGGATGTCGTAGGTGGCCGCGATGACGTTGGTGGGGTCGATCCAGACCACGGTGGCGGTCAGGTTGCTCTGTCCTCGGCTCCAGCGCTGCACCGCCACCGGCTCGTCCTCGGGCCCCAGAAGACCCCCCAGTTCCTGAAGAGACGCTCCTTAGGGTCCCAGTCTGTCCCCACCTGAACGACAAAGACACCAGGTCAGGACCACTCTGGTCTCAAACCGTTTCAAATAATGTTTAGAGCAAAGAATAAGTGAGTGACGGGCAATTCAAGAAATGTTCAGTGAAACAGAGGGAGGAGATGAGTTAAGGGGAAAATTTAATTTACAGATTCATAAAGTACACACTAGGTTAAAAAGTTTCTGTATCACCATCTGTGGAGGAAAACTGCGTGGAGATAAAACAAATATCAAATATAATTCAGTTTAAAAAAAGATCTAAAAAAATGATTGTTGAGAGTTCCAGTATTTAATAAAGACACTGAGTCCTGTTTGTTTATGATGATGTTGAACTGATGAATCTGCTGGAATCAGTGAAGAAAACTGTTGTGTGTTGAGTCTGTTTGTGTGACTGCACTGACATGAACAGACTGGTGTGGGTAATTCAGTTACTGCAGGATGGATCATTGTGGTTCGATGCTAAAATGAGGAAAATACTATAGTTTGATTGTTGTATTCAGTTAGTGATAAAGGTGTAAAAGCACTGAGGGGTTGGATTAAATACGTTTAGACTTCTTCTTACTCCTTTTCGACCATGCAATATTCAGACTTGTATGTGCTGAAGAGAGATTCTGTCCATTTAAATGTTTTGTTTTGTTTTATTTTGTTTCTTTGCATGTTCGAAATAAATCAAATCAAATCAGACCGTTTCAGTTCCTCGGTCCAGTTTCATTCATTGAACATGTATTTAGTGAATGAAAGTGGGTCGGACCAAACCTGACCCATCTGTCCTGACAGCGGCTTATGACAGAACTGGACCTAAAAACAGTTCCAGTGTCTCACCAGCATGTTTTATCAAGAATGAACCCCCAGTTGAATTTGTGAGGTTGTCAGGGTCTGTCTCTGTTCCAGTCCTGTGGTCTGGATGCAGGAGACCAGCCTCCCCATAGAAGTGGATGGGACTGTCACTGGAGGACGACTCAACTCAGTAAGTCAGAGTCCATCTATGACTTCTATCAGTGATCAGCAGGAACTAGACTGATCCCTCTAATCATTTACATGTTATAAACCATCAAAATACACTGCAAAAATCTAAATCTCATCACACTTAAAATACGACAGAATCACCTAAAGAATAACTTTTCAGTGAGATATAAGAACTGATTTTCAGACAATAGATCTGGAAAATCTTATTTCAAGAAATCTTACCAAGATAAGTTTCACTTGTTCCATTGGCAGATTTTTTTGCTTGAATTAAGCAAAAAAAATCTTGAATTAAGTAAAAATAAATAAATAAATAAAAAAATCTGCCAATGGAACAAGTGAAAATTATCTTGGTAAGATTTCTTGAAATAAGATTTTCCAGATCTATTGTCTGAAAATCAGTTCTTATATCTCAAATATAAGTTACTCTTTAGGTGATTATGTTGTATTTAAAGTGTGATGAGATATTTGACTAGAAATGAGAAAAATACACTTGGTAAGACTTAGATTTTTGCAGTATATAGACCATTATAAGTAAAGACAAATTCTTAATATTTCAAAATTTGATAAAAAAAAAATTAATCTAACATTTGACATTAATCCGACCAGTAGTTTCATCAGAAAGATGTTTGAAGAAATTGCTAATGAAGACGATGAAGATGATGAAGCTGATGAAGATGACGGTGCCTTCATCGTACCTCGTGGCTTATTGGTCGATGAACTAAAAACTCCAACTTGCATCTCGTGGTTGTACGTCTCTACCAAGCAGTCAATTTTAACTTCAGACTCATAATACATAAGGTATAAAGTGAAGTTAAGAGTGAAATGAAGTCATCACTGCACTGACACATGAATCCTGTTGATAATCATGCTGTCGATGGATGAGAACAGAAGACTCAACGAGCTGCAAAAAAGCTCCAACATCTAAAACATGGATGCTTCACATACAAAACTCAGCAGATCTGTACAATCAGCACAGTTCAAAGGCAGATACAAAGATTAGTTTCAAAAATTCATTATTGGACCAGTGAGAAAAAACACATTTATTAAAACATAAGGTTATTTTAGAGATGACTCTGATAAAAGCTTAGTTATTTTAATGATGCAGAAAAGCAGATTTTATTCAGATTATACATGTTGACCTTAGATCATTTCATTATCTGTGTGCCAATTTCTGTTTCTCCAAGTTGCTTTTATCTTCATTTGGCTAAAGTTTTAGTCAGGTAAGAGTCAAACTGTTTCACTCAAACTCTCCCTAAACTCCTCCAAACTTAGTGAACACCTTCTTTTCGTGTTTCTCATAAGTGATAACAGCCTGTGGTCAAGACTTCAGGTGGTGATACAGGCATAAAAAATGAACTGTGAAAGCATCAAAACTGGAAAATAACATGAAAAAAAAAAAAACATGAACAGGTGAAAAGAGGAAAAGAAAAAAGAATCCCTCTCGAAAAAAAAAAAATCATATGCATACATAAATAAAATGCCAGGTTTGTGTTACATTATTCAGTTCAGTTTAACTGGTAACCTTTTTCCTTATATGTTACTTTTAGTTTCTCACACTTTACTTTATAAACGGTCTGATCCAAAGGCAGTTATTCCATAAACAAGTGTAAGGACTCTGTACTTCTTTATTTGCTTATTTTCTTTTTTTGTCACCTGTATCTGCCTAATTTCAACAGTCCATTGATCAGCATATTTAACGGTCGACCTTATTTGCTAAGATGTTTATGAATTCTTAATACAGTCTGTGTTTCATCATTTAACTCCTGCCTAGGGCTGTAAGAAATACCAGTTCTGTAATATATCACAATATTTCATTTCACAATACTGTATCAATATTAAAAAACTGTATCAATATTTTTAGGTATTTATTCAAATGCAGATATTGTGGAGGTTCATTTTTGCTTTTTGTTTCTATTTTATTTATTATTTAACACTCTTTTACTACATAATGTTCGTTCCTTTAATCCAACAGTGGAAGTGCTGCTGGGTCTTCTGGGATTATCCACAGGTGCTCTTTGGAAACTTGTGGTGTGTCTGGTTATTTAGAGTCAAAAAAAATCTGCATTAGCATGCTAGATTTACAAAAATATTCTCAAGGCACACTGTAGGACTGAAAAAAGTCCTGATGAAGACCAGAGGTCGCAACACGTTGGCTGTATTTTAAAAGACTGCCATGAACTAATGAAGGCATTTTTTTTACACAAATCCTACAGTCTGCCTTTGGAACATTTTTTGAAATCTAGCATGCTAATGCAGATTTTTTTTTACTCTAAATGTTAATTTCTTTGTTGGGACAAAAATCCTGTTCTGATGTTAGTTGTGAACTAGTAGAATCTGAACATTTGAACAGGATCTGAAACTGGAATGTGTGGAAAACAGAATTTCAGTTTGAACACAGTTTGAACATTTGCTGATAGAACATCAGATCCTGTTGGGATCAAATACAAATGTGTTTAGGATTTGGGCAGATTTCTGCTAGAATTCAATTCTTCCAGGAAATAATCTTTTAAAAAAGAAACAAAACCAATAAAAAACTGCCTTTTAACAGTATTGTGATTTGTGGTATCACCAGATTCTTGCCCGTACACAGCCCTACTCCTGCCACTGAAATGCTTTAGTTTGAATCCTTCAGTGTTTCATGATCCTTCTACTTTTATTTGATTCTTTTTCTGCTTCATTTCATCTGTTTTCTTCTTTTTAAATGAATACTTTAACATACATGATATAATTTAATATTTACATGGTTGTATTTGGACAGTATTCATTTCCATCTAACTGTCCTAAGCGTAAACAGGACACACATGTAAACCACTCCATTCTAGTCCAGTGTGAGTCTGACCTGGACGTGCTGCAGTCGGTTGGTGGGGTGGGGGGGGCTGGCCAGGCTGAAGTGGTCTTTGGAGGCCACCCAGGTCTCCAGGGTCTCCAGCTGGGTCGAGGCTCGATTGGTGGCCACGTGACGCACCAGGTAGCCCTGGAACTGGTCCGACAGGAAGTAGAGATGGACCGACACCGGGTGGCTCATGGCCACGTACCTGAGAAACAAAAAACCACAAACCCAATGTGCATCACAGCTCACAGCAGATCTACAAACACACAACACATTTAGTACCAGGCATCTGGAACCGAAAATATAGAATTTAACTTTAGGATCAAAACAACTGAAAAACTCAGTGACACTCTTGACTTAGTATCTTCAGTAGGACTGTGTATCAGCAAGGATCTGGCAACACGACATAAATCACAATATAAGATAACGATGCGATATATCGTGATATATCAAGGTACTGTTAAAAAGGCCATTTTTTTTGTTTCTTTTTTAAAAATGATTATTTTCTTGAAGAATTGAATTCCATCAGAAATCTGCACAAATCCTAAACATTTGTATTTGATCCCAACAGGATCTAATGTTCTATCAGCAAATGTTCCAACTGTGTTCAAACTGAAATTCTGTTTTCCAGACATTCCAGTTTCAGATCCTGTTCAAATGTTCAGATTCTATTAGTTCACAACTAACATCAGAACAGGATTTGAGTTCAATCCCAACAAAGGAACAAACATTATTGAATAAAAGAGTGTGAAATATAAACAAAAAAGAAAACTAAAATGAACCTCCACCATATCTGCATTTGAATAAACACCTACAAATATCCATACAGGACTTTTTAATATCGACTGTATTGTGAAATGAAATATCACGATATATTGCAGAACTGATATTTTCAAACAGCCCTAATCTTCAGGGTCGTACACTGGGACATTCATCCTGTGGGCCCCATTGAACCCCTCGGAGGGCCAGTTCTGGCCCGCGGGCCCTATGTTTGACACCCCTGGTATAATGCTTAATTATGGTACACTCTGTTCCATAGAAGAAGAAAAAAGAAAAAAAAAATCAAAATAGAAGGGTAATGTATGTTCAAAATGCCCAACTTAGACCTCAGATTGAAGTGGTTAAAAGTACAATGCATGATTATACATCTGATTATCATCTGATTATAGATCTAATTAGACATCTGCTTATACATCTGATTATACATCTGATTATACATCTGCTTATACATCTGATTATAGATCTGATTATACATCTGATTATACATCTGATTATAGATCTGATTATAGATCTGATTATACATCTGCTTATACATCTGATTATACATCTGATTATACATCTGCTTATACATCTGATTATAGATCTGATTATAGATCTGATTATACATCTGCTTATACATCTGATTATACATCTGATTATAGATCTGATTATACATCTGCTTATACATCTGATTATACATCTGATTATACATCTGCTTATACATCTGATTATACATCTGATTATAGATCTGATTATACATCTGCTTATACATCTGATTATACATCTGATTATACATCTGCTTATACATCTGATTATACATCTGCTTACATCTGATTATACATCTGATTATACATCTGATTACAGATCTGATTATACATCTGATTATACATCTGATTATACATCTGCTTATACATCTGATTATACATCTGATTATACATCTGATTATAGATCTGATTATACATCTGATTATACATGATTATAGATCTGATTATACATCTGCTTATACATCTGATTATACATGCTTATACATCTGATTATAGATCTGATTATAGATCTGATTATACATCTGATTATAGATCTAATTATAGATCTGATTATACATCTGCTTATACATCTGCTTATACATCTGATTATACATCTGCTTATACATGATTATACATCTGATTATACATCTGATTATAGATCTGATTATACATCTGCTTATACATCTGCTTATACATCTGCTTATACATCTGCTTATACATCTGATTATACATCTGATTATAGATCTGATTATACATCTGCTTATACATCTGCTTATACATCTGATTATACATCTGCTTATACATCTGATTATACACTGTAAGCCTGGACTTTGTATTCACTAAAATACTTTAATTACAATGTACTTACATGATTTCAGTTTGATTCCATTACTACTAAATGTTCAGAATATTCTACTCATTTGCAGACACAGTCCAAAGTATGAAACAGTTTCAGCTGAATGGATTTAAATCCCTCAGTTTGAGTCCTGACCACACCTTTGTATCTGTGCAGTGCATTGTGGGTATTGTTGCTGCTGTTGTAAATGTGTTGTTTTTCTGTGCAGGCTTCAGTGGGTTGTGCTGTTAGTGTTCATGGGACTGAATGTGTGTGTGTGTCAGGTTTCTTGGCCTTTTTGGGTTAGTTTTTGTGTATTTGTCCAGCTGCAGCAGGAGTCAGAGCCACAGGAACAACTGTGGGTTTACTGTTCACACAGGACTGCTCTTGTTCAATAGAAATCTTAATGCTTTGCCAAATTATAAGCACTTCCCGTACTGGTAAATTACACTGAGCTAACTTCCTGTTTAACTTCCATCCACGCTACAATATATAAGACTGAACAAATTCAAAGCAATTTATATTACAAAAGATTTTCATTTAAATCAACTTGGAATTGAGTCCAGTGAACTGATGATATTCAGTCTAATGATTACACTGGGTTACCAAGTTGTCTAGGTTTTTTCAACTGAATTCAGACCATTTTGCACCGCTAAATCCAAAAATGACATCTGTTTTTCTCAGTCAGGTCAGGTTTTTTTGCTAATTTGATCTTCTCACAAATTGATTACATTTTTGTGACTTTATCAGTTGATTTTTTTATATAGTTCTCACCCAAAATAGCTTTTAAGAGAAAAAAAATCATTTTCTAACAGGATTCCTGTTAGGTACAATGGTGTATTCAGCGCAGATGGAGCAGAATACATCAGGCTTATTTTTGCAAGATCTTCTAGTCGAAGCCATTTCATTCACCTGTAATATTAAAAAAAAACATTAATCATAAATTGGCAAAAGTCAAATCTTCAGAATTCATTTATTGCAAGAAATATGAAAGAATTTTGTATCATATGATGTGAAAATGCCCATAAATGTAAGCACAAATGTTAAAAAGCCAATATGGAGCATAGTTCAGAAAGTTGACCTGACTGAGCAAAATTAATGTGATTTTTGGATTCAGCACCAAAATGATCCTAAATCAGCTCCAAAAAACTGAAACAATACATTTGTTGTTGACCAGTGTTATACAAAGCAACTGACATTGCAACAAATGTTCAGTTAAATGAACTTGTCATTTAGTGCGTTGGACTTAAAACAGCAATTCCATTCAAAACAAGCAGTGAATTAAGTTGAATCCACTCAAGTTTTCATGACTCATTACTTACATTTTTTAAGGCAGTGGGTTACCTCAGATTTTTAAGTCAGCTCCACTTCTGGGGTCTAACAGTGAACATCCCAGAAGGACAAAGTCTGAGAAAACACTGGACTCAGAGCGCTGCTGTAAAAGGAACCATGTCTGACATGCAGTCTCTGTTTGAAACCCCTGTCCACGAGTGCAGACGTGGTGTAAAATCACAGGTCTGCTCAACACACCGCTCCTTTTTCAGACCCCCCCCCTCCTCTGTGCACTTCCCATAAAGCTGCCCCCACCCATCAGCCACCAACCCACCCCAACTCCAACAAGCACTTCCTTGTACCTACTGTGGGTCTCCACCCCACACACACACACACGCACGCACACACACACACACACACACACCTAAACACGCACACACGCACACACACACCTAAACACGCCACACACGCACACACACACACATAGACAACACACACCACACCTAACACGCACACACACGACACACACACCACACACCTGCACACACACCACACACACCACACACAGAGCTGGAAAAATCCAGTCTGCGCTCAAACTGAAGCCTGATTGTGCCTGAGGACAAGTCTGCCTTATCTTCATATTTAATTTGGACCTGTGAACGTCCACAAACAGCCGTGGGGCAGTTACTCACAGACACGTTATCTGCCCGTCCTCTCCTCTGCACAGACAGCCATCGTCAACAAAAAATCTACAGAATAGCGATGTAACGATTACCGGTATATCAATAAATGGCAGTAAAATCACAGACGGTTAGTATTAGCGTTTAAATTCTAATTCTCATGATAACTGTGTTGATTACTGCACTTTTAGGGAAGAAACCCTATGTACAGATCTGCTTTTATGTCAAATATTTGAGTATAGTTTGAATTTATTACAATTTTAATTTTCTATACCTAATATTTGAACCAATATTCACTTTTAAAGTCTTTGAAAAGGTTCGTTAAACATCTGTGTGTTATTTATGCAATAAATTATATACATTTTTCAAATTAGATTTTATATATTTTGTGTGTGTTTTTGTCCTTTTGTGTTTTTATAGTAGGTTAAAGTGAAAATAATAGACAGATGATCTAGATGAAGTTGTGCTGAAAAAACAGATCCAAACATGGGTATAGTAAACATTTGTTTCTATAGTATATAAAGGCCAAATCAAAAGGACTGAAAAACAGACAGAATAGACTCAGACCACTAAGGGTTAATATGTGAATGTTTCTGACACAGAAGGGACAGTGGGACTATTACTTGATTTTTTTTTTTAAATACAACTTGGTTAAATTCTTTCAGTGTGTGTATTAGTACTTTTTGAACATTTTGAGCACAATTTCAATAATACAACGATAATAATGATAGCTGTGAATTTTAGTCACAATAACCGTGATATGACATTTTCATATGGTTCCATCCCTAATACAGAACTAACAGTCACATGATTATACAGTGTTTTATTGCACCCACAGGTAAACATATGGACAAAGTATGTGGACACGTTGAATCAGGTGTTCTTTTCTAACAGGGTCTGAGATACAAAATAAAAATGACTAATGTCAGAATATAGTTTTATATTAGGATAAATATCATTACATTTGTTAGTTTGGTTTAAATTATTATCTTTGCTTCCAGAATGCCTCAGAGGTGGTTTGGACTGAATTTCACTCAACACTGATTTCCTCTACCTGGAGCTATGTGATCACTGCTTTGTGTGTTTGTTTGTAGCAAGAGAACTGAAAAAGTTAAGGACAGATTTTCATGAAATTTTCAGGAAATATTGATACTGGCACAAGGAAGAAATGATTAAATTTTGGTGGTGATCGAGTGGGGGGGCAGATCTGTCTTGGCGGAGGTCTGCGTCCTCTGAGTGCTTTTCTTGTTTAGTTTCATTTTTAATCCATGACGATGATTTTCAAAGTTCTGCCTCTAAATTTCTAAATATTTTTTCCTGCTATGACTGAAAAATAATCATTTTCTAGCACAACTAACCATCTATCTTCACATCTCACTGAGGAAGAAAAATTACCCATTAAAGCGTAAGGAAATATTGATGTTTATAAATTATATGGACATAAATATTGGGACACATCATGGCTACAGCTGTGAAGTGTCCTGTTCATACTGACTTGAGACATAAACATTAAGCATGTAAAATATTTTAGAAATCTAAAAGGTAGAACATTTAAAATCATAGTTATGGATTAAAACAAAACAAAACAAAAAAAAACAAAATCAATGCTGGGAGAAATTCAGTAAAAACCATCTCTGAGGCATTCTGGAAGCAAAGGTAACAATTTAAACCAAACTAACCAATACCATGATATTTATCACAACATAAAACTATTCATGACATTTGCAGTATTATTTTCTATCCCAGACCCCTGTTAGAAAAACAAAACCTGAATTCAATGTGTCCCAATACTTTTGTCCATATAGTGTAGATGAAGACACAGAATCAACAGGTTCAGACTGAAACGCTTCTGTCTCCTATCAGGACCGTACAGAGTGGAATAAGACGTACAGTTAATAATCACCTGAACAAATGGTTCAGAGGAAGATCACTGTGACATCTGGTGTTTTTATACCTGCTGCTTAAATCTGAGTGAACATGGTGAATAAAAGACAAACCAATGTTCAGTCCAGTTGAAATTCTTCCGACAGCGGCTAGAACAGTGTAAGTAGTCAAACTGTATGTACCTTTAACGGAAAGGATCTTCACATGCGTCTCATTCAGACAGACCCAAATCTAATCTAACCCAAGTCTTTAAATCACATGAACCTGATCTTTTCAACTGGAAAACACGTGTGACTTCTGCAAAGAAACCTCAGTCTTATCTGTTACACTGGAAGTCATGCTGCGCTGCTGCATTTGTGGAAATTTAATATGAATCTAAACTTGTAAAGCAGCCGTTGACATGGTGCAAATGAACCAAATGTGTTACTTATGGAACAATATTTACAGTCCTTATGCTCCAAAAATATAGATTTCAAAGTTTATTGGTCAGTAATGTAACGTGTTAGCCTGTTGTTAGTATGTGCTAGAGCTTTTAACCCCTCAGGGGTCATATTTTAACCCTTTAAATGCCTGTTCTTAATGTAAACAAACCATATTTTTTTAATTTAAAAAAATCTACAAACTTTATCTTTTTTATTTCAATATAGTACATAAAAATTGGATTACTTTTTTTTTGCAGCCTGGCACATGTCAAGGATTAACAGCAACATTGACACAATTTCTAGCATTTGATTTAGCACAAAAAATTATAATGCATATTAACCAATGTGCATTTTTTACTCACTTTGAAGAAGGGCTCTACTGTATAAATTTTTTTGTTTACAATGTGGTTATTTTAGTGGTGGGTCAGAATTGAAAAAATCATGCAAAAATGAACAGTTTTGAGTTATGACCTAATACAAACTGTGAAAAATACTACAACCTTTCATAACATGAAGTGCAAAGTGTGCGTAATCTGCTCACCTGGACACCGGAAAGTTAAGCTGACATTTTATAGATGTACATTATATACACTGTAAAAAATGACTGTAGAATTAACACCAAAAGTTTTAAAATTGCAACATAAAAACACTATAAGTGACAATACGATGCAAAGTTGTTTATTTGAAAAGATTTTTGTGTTAATGATTAAATCAAATATAGCTGTAGTTTTTACAGGAAGAGTATGTGAACAAAAGCAGATTTGGATGTAGAAATGATGGGTTTGTATTGTTTTTAGAAAATAAAACTGTCAATTGAAAAACAATGTGGTGCCGTTTAAACTGCAAAGACCATAATGTTGAAATAACGGCATATTTGATTTTTTTTTTTGTTTACTAAAAAAGTTATAAAAAAAGCAAACATTTACAATGTACCATTTTAAATGTGTAAATGAATGGGTTGGTAGAGTTGGTAGAGCGGCTCGTCCAATAACCAAAAGGGTGGTTGGTGTTAGTCCTGGTTCCGACTGTCCATATGTCCAAGTGTCCATGGAAGACACTGAACCTAAACTGACCTGGTGGCTTTGGACAACATGAAGGTGGAGAAAATGCACTGAATAAGTGCAGTCCATTTACCATTTAAATCCAGTGTTAAATCTACACGTTTAAACGGTTAAATCTACATGTTACTCCTTAAATATGTTTACAGTTGGATGTGTTTTTTTTACAGTATTGTTCTAGAAACCATGGCTGCCAGTTTTTTTCTGTAAAAACAACAGGATTTTTTTTTTTTTTTACAGTGTATGTATATATGTTTTTTTTTATCTTGTGTGTTACATGTGTAATTTCTATTTTACTATTGGCTGCAGGTGTGGAAATACATTTCACTGTGTATTGTCCTATGAATAACTGTGCATGTGATGAATAAAACCTGTCTTACCTGGTCATAGGAAACAGAAAAATATCAACAGCCCTTTTTCCATCAACTGCCAAGAGAGCATAAGGCATTTTTGTGCAAAACTGAGGAAGTTTTTTTTTAGGAAATTTTGTAGTCTTAAATATTTTCTGATGTAATAGTTCAAACTACAGATAAGGACTGGATGTTTCACTACTTCAGATAAATTCTGGGATATAAATTTTCTGTAGATTTCAGTAAATGTGTAGGATGTAGATTTTATCGCTGAAAACACCTCCACTCTGCTTTCCCTTTGTGCGACTCTTCTGAAATTCGTCACTAACTCTAGGCAGGTGTTCAGTCCACCTGTCCGGTCACGTTCTCCACACCTCATTCCTTTTCCAACTGGTCAAACTGGAGCCAATTTATCACCCACAACTGGGGGAGTCACGAGGCGGTGACTTTGCCTCATAAAAGTGGATGAGTTACTTTCTTTGTCAGTTTGAATCTAAAATAAAGTATGAAAAGGCCAAAGTAACACCGGCTGTAGAATTCTGCTTTTTGTCTGGGAACTCAGGTAGATTTAAGAGGCTTCAGGGCTCCAGGTCCCTGTGGGAAAGGACAGAACGACGACTAGAAAAAGAGGACAAAATAGTCTAAATATAGTCAACACTTAAATGTAGATTTTTTTTTTTAAGCGTTCCTTTCTCATTATTAGAGCCAGTAGAAAAACTCTAAGTCTTTCAGAAGCTCTTGTCGTTCTGTGATTGTGTGTTCTACAGATGTCCCTGAACTACTCCTATGACTCCTACAGAGCTGGACATTCAGACTGAGTTCAGCCTCATCTGACCCTCTGTCTGAATTTGTGTGTTTTCAGAATGATACTGCAGAGTTATGATGTAGAAGGAGGTAAAGTCACACTGACTCCTCACCAGCCAGTCCAACCTTAACTCACTGCGCGGACACACAAGCCCAGTCTACGCTGACACTGACACACAGCCAGATGACATTAGATCAGAGCATCCGAACGCTGTATGTGCCTGAGGGAGGAGCTTATTGATCCTGTAGATTGCATGTTGCATCCTGGTGTGTTGCTCTACATGTGGTTTAGAGGGTTTGGTTCAATCTGATCCTTTTTGAGTTAGTTTAACAGTTTTCTGGAGTGGAACTGTGTTGAGCCTTAGATGCATAAGTGGGTCAAAGTAGAGCAGGTGAGGCTGTTTTCTTGCAATATCTTTGTAATGATGTTTTCATATTCCAGGTATTCCTCAAAAACATGTTATTGACATCATGCCATTTAAATGTCTAACTTATCTTTTATAGATTGTATAAAATTGTAGTTTTTGTATCACAACCCCAAGCTTCCATAGGTGGGTCAAAATGAGCTGCATTCATTTACAACAGAATTTCATCTGAACCTGTGATTCGTTCTACATTCATTCATTCAACAGTAAAACCAAAGGACTCAGTCACTCACTAAATGGATGATGACACTGTTTTATTGCAGTTAAATACTATATATTCAATACTATATGGGGGGGGGGCTGAAAAGTTCATAGTCTGACTGAGAAGCAGTTCTTCCACAGCAGTGAAACTGTGCAGACATTCAGTTCAACCTCCTGACACTAACTGCATGGTTTCCTTCCACATAAACCCACGGTGGATAAATAATGTAGGACTCTGAACAGTAGGACTACAGACATGTGGTGAACCATCCGTGGCACTGTGGTCTTATCAAATGTGTGCAGAAAAAGGGTTTAGCCCCCCAGGACAGTTCCTGCTGACATGGTGTCTGTAGTGTCTACAGGGGCTGATGCTCCAGCTTTAACAACTGTGCAAAACTGGGAAGAGGAATTCAAGGGGGGGGGGGGGGGGTGAAAAGCAAGAATTTTCATGAAATGTCTGTAGTACTACTGTTCAAAGTCCTACATTATATCCAATGTGGGTTTCCATGCAGTTAGTGTCAGGAAAGGTTGAATTTAATGTATGCAGTTTCACTGCTGTGCAGTAACTTCTTCTTAGTCAGGCTGTGAACTTTTCAGCCCCCCCCCCCCCCCCCCCCCCCCCCCCCCCCCCCTATATGCTTTGCTTTTAAAATTTTCAATTTTAAGAAAAAGCATTTTAAAATGGTTAAAATGCTTAAAAAATAAAAATAAAAAAATATTTCAGACATGAAATCATACTTCTGTGGACCAAAATATAATACAAATGGTTATTTTTAACATGACTGCACACCTGTATGTATATAGTGTATATTTACTTCTATTTCCTGTACATTTGTACATGCTCATCTTTTTTTCCTGCTTTATTAATGTATTCTATTCATATTTATTGCTTTTGTCTTTACACACTTACTTTCCTTTTGTTTTTGCTTTTTTGCTAGTGTTTCTGTATGCAACTGAGCTACTGTGACCAAGTAATTTCTGTCCTGGATCAATAAAGTTTGTCTAAGTCTATGACAAAATGACAGAAGTGGCAAAAAAAAAAAAAAAAACAGTGATTTTAAGATGGGTCATTTTTGACCCATTTATGGATGAGTGGAGGGTCCAGACAATCAGCATCTAAGGCAGGGTTCTCAAACTCATTTTCTTTCCCACATTCAGCCTGATTTGATCTGCAGTGGGCCGCACCGTAAAATAACAACAGAATAACTTATAAATAATGACAACTCCAAATTTTTGTCTTTGTTTTAGTGCAAAAACCCCATTAAATTATGAAAATACTTACTTTTATAAACTATTCAAACAAAAAAGATGTGAATAACCAGAAAAAACTGAAATTTCTTAAGAAAAATCAGTGCAATTTAACAATTATTCCTCCACTTCTCATTAGTCCATGTGCATTCTGGATCAGATCTACAAAGACACTAAACACTGAGGAACAGGGAGGAAAATGTTAAAACTGGGCTGAATTTTCTTTAGACATTTCAGGTTGGTCACATTTGTTCAGGTTATTCACATTTTATTGTTTCAGGATAGTTTGTAAATGTAAATATTTTCATAATTTAATGTGATTTTTTGCTCTAAAACAAAGATAAAAATTTGAAGTTGTCATTATTTACAGACATAATGTAATATTACTTTCTCAAACCCAGTAGTAAATCTGCAGTCATTCTTTGTGTGGGTTCTTCTGCTGTTTATTGGACTGTAGATCAGATTGGTCTGGATGTGGAACCCACACTAACATGAGTTCCACAGCCTGGACTGTGGAATTTAGACACTTTGTAAATGCATCCCAGGGGTCGGACTGGAACCTTTGGTGGAACGCATGTTTGACAGGCCTGATCTAAGGGTTAATGTTGCAAATAACTCCAAACTAAGCTGGTACTTTAAAAGTGTTGGTTGTTAAAATAAAGAAGCCTCAGGAACCCTGTGTGATCCTCCTGAACTGGCCTCCTGCAGGTCCAGGTGTGTCTGGTTGTCTACCTGCAGCTGTTGTCTTTGGGATGTCCCTGGAGCGAGCTGGCGGCGCGGGACAGTCCCATACGAGCAAAGGCGTGGTAGTGGCTGAGCGCTGCGTCTGATAGGCCGGCCGGACCGTCCGTCTCCTGCTCGTAGATGTTTCCCAGTAGGCCTGAAGGCCGGGGGTGCCTGAGGCGTACGCACCGAACAGGTAGGAGTCCAACTGGCTGATAATGTCCTGACTGACGCTGGCCTCAAACTTCCTGGCAAAAAAGGTGGGTCTGGACGCTTGCTGTGGAGAAACAGAAACACATAAGAGTTTGACTGGTATGGAACTGTAACCTGACAGTAGGGATGGAACCGTTACCGCTATAACGATAAACAGCAGTAAAATCACAGAGTTAGTATTACCGTTTAAATTCTAATTCTCATGATAACTGTGTTTGATTACCACACTTTTAGGGGAAAAAACCCTATGGAAAGATCTGCTTTTATGTCAAATATTTGAGTATAGTTTGAATTTATTACAATTTTAATTTTCTATATCTAAAATTTGGAACCAATATTCACTTTTAAAGTCTGTGAAAAGAGTCGTTAAGCATCTGTGTTAGTTATGCAATAAATTATATACATTTTTCAAATCAGATTTTTATTTTTGTGTTTTTTGTCCTTTTGTGTTTTTATAGTAGGTTAAAGTGAAAAATAATAGACAGATGATATAGATGAAGTTGTGCTGAAAAAACAGATCCCAAACATGGGTATAGGAAACATTTGTTTCTATAGTATATAAAGGCCAAACCAAAAGGACTGAAAAACAGACAGAATAGACTCAGACCACTAAGGGTTAATATGTGAATGTTTCTGACACAGAAGGGACATTGGGACTGGTATTATATTTGTTTTTTGTTTTTTTTTCAAATTACAACTTGGTTAAATTATTTCAGTGTGTGTATCAGTACTTGTTGAACATTTTGAGCCCAATTTCCATAATACCATGATAATAATGAGAACTGTGATAATTTTGGTCACAATAACGTGATATGAAATTTTCATATGGTTCCATCCCTAGCTGAGAGACCCAGGAAAGTAAAAGTTACGTCTTTTTTTTTTAACATTAAATAATCACCTTGATAGGAAACAGCATGATGCAACAGTTTTTTCTGATACATTTTTTTTATGGAATGTCCTTTACAGTGGATAGCGTTTGTTTTTTTTTAAGCATCTTCTCATCTATAATGTTTAATACTTTTCAATCCACTCATTCTAGCCACACATGTCAGTGACTGGTGTAAAATACAGTTCTTCATCTTTTCATGGTCATCAGATATGACCATATTACCGTTTTTTTTAACGATTTTTTTTTTTTTTTACAGTGTATGACAACATCCACCTTATTCTGTGTTTCTGCATAAAGTGAATCAAGCATTTCGTATGACAGAATCAGGAAAAACCTCCTGTGGATAAACTAAGGGAACACACACACCACACACTTATATACTGAAGGGTGTGGTTAGTGATGTCATCAGGGGGGCGTGGCCTCAGATGCCGCCTCGTTGGCGATGGCAGCAGCAGTGAGTCTGGAACCCTCCTATGTAATGAGTAGCATGAGGCTGCGGAGCGCTGTCATTTCATCTGGGGGTTATTCTGGTGTGTTACCTTCCATGATCTGTGTTCTTACACAGAGAAAGACAACAGCGTCAACCACTAGTTACAGGGTTTAAAACCGTCCTATAAGATCAGAGGGAAGTTCTATAAAAGGCCTTTGTACGTTCTCTGAAGGAGGTCACACAACTGTTACTCAGTCTGCTCCGTTTAGAAACATCTCAGTTATATTCACCTCATTCTGACCTCATTTAACCCTTTCATGCACACTGGTCACTCCAGTGGTCACTCCAGTGGTCAGTTCTTCTGCAGCTGTTCTCTTGTTCATTCATAGATTTTGTTGGTTTAGTTCCAGATCAGCCAACACAGTGGACACTAATGCACCATCCCATAATAATACAGGTACATTCAGACCAGTACTGTCACTGCTGTTCTTCATAAACCTGATCTGCACCAACAGGTTTGAGTGGAAATCACCTGGTATTTGTAAGACACAAAGGTTTGGGGTTTTTTTGCATTTATTTCCATGACACGAGTAATAACTAGGACATATGTTCAGATGTGAGAAAACATCAGATTTGCAGCATTAAAAATGTTTTTATTTCATTGTTTTCATTTTACTTTCTTACGGAACTTAGGGCCACTGGACTTTAAACTCCGAATTCCACTTTTTCTTCAGAATTCTGACTTTAATCTCGGAATTCTGACTTTTTTTCTCATAATAATAAAAACAAATACATATTGGACCTTAGTTTATTGTATTTTTTTCCAGTGGCTTTAATCCTCTTCCATACTTTCTGATATGGGTTTTAAAACACACATTTCTTTACTTCAAAAATTAAATGCATGGACATTTTTTTAACTACATGAAAAAAAATCCATCGTATGTTTTTTTGTTTTCTTGAGTAAGGAGGAATAAAAACACTCAAGAAAAACATCTTACTAAGGTTCTCGTAATTCATGCATGAAAGGGTTAAACCTGCTTCTGTCTGGTTCTCTTTGGTTATTTTAGGAATTTTTTAATTCTACACTGTAATAAAGATATACAAGATTATTTAAAAATTTTCTTTATTTTCTGTTTTGTTTAATCTTCCAGTTTGGTTTTTGATTTTAGAGTTGTTATTACTTTTCTAAGTGCATATATTTTTTTTTTTTTTTTTTTTTTGAGGAATTAACTAGTTTTAATTAATTAATTAACTAGTTTTAATTTAGTTTTAGAGTTTTTTTTACATATTTTCAAA
The DNA here is from genome assembly GCF_902148855.1 of Sphaeramia orbicularis. Taxonomy (NCBI): domain Eukaryota; kingdom Metazoa; phylum Chordata; class Actinopteri; order Kurtiformes; family Apogonidae; genus Sphaeramia; species Sphaeramia orbicularis. The sequence goes on from NC_043964.1 coordinate 1,262,657, forward strand.
AAGGCAGGATGAAAGAATGTGTGAAATCAAACATAATTCACAAAACTATTATTAATTTTATCTGCATGTCCATTTTGTTTTGGCTCCGTAGTTTTGATTTTGCCTTCAGGGTTTGAAAAGTCTTGCCTTTATTTCTGTTTAATTAAATAATTTTCAGATTTAGTGTTTAACTAGAGTAAGTGTAGTCGAAAAACGACTTAAAACTTCCTTATTTTAGATACAATGAACCACTACATGTTCAACAGATTAAAACAGATAGAAAGGGCGTCAGCTAACAAATGAAGTTAAATACTAGTAGTAGAAATAGATAGATAGAAAGTACATCTATCTATATCTATCTATCTATCTATCTATCTATCTATCTATATCTATCTATCTATCTATCTATCTATCTATCTATCTATTATTTCTACTACTAGTATTTAACGTCTACATTTGTTAGGTGACACCTTTTCTATCTGTTTTTATCTGATGAATGATCTAAAACTAAAAATATATCATTTACAATTACATAAAACAATCTAATGTCATTTCTGAAAAGCTAAATGTTACAAAATCATTGTGTGACACATGGTCCTCTGTGTCGTGTAGGTGCTAACCCTTTTGCCTCTTTAGAATAAAACTAAAAAAGTCTGAATCAAGCGTGTCAGAAAACTTCATCATCTTCGCGTTAAACTGGTTTCAGAACTGGAACAGCCAAGCATGTCTACTGTAAATGCTCCACATAAATGTTTCTTTGAGGACCCGAGTCGTCCTCTTACCACCGAACCCCAACATTATGATAATGACAACCTTCCAAACCTCAGTGGCAGCCAGCTACAAAGCTCCAAAAATACAAAGTGCCTGAGTGTCCAGCTGTTTCCAGGACGGTGGGTTCTCCTTATAGAAACCTCCAGTAGCTCCACCACAGACAGTTCAGGTCGACGTTACAGCGAGCCCAGCACCCACCGCCTGCCGTCAGTAAAAGCAGCACGCTAATTTGTGAATATGGAGTTATTCTGGTCCACCACAGCCTGAGAAGGAGTGGACAGCGGACACGGACCACCATTACTGGGCAGCTCTGTGCTGATTGGTCAGATTATGGAGGCGCCCGGGAGTTTTATCAAAGGCAGCACTAGTGCAACAGAAAGAAAAAAATGTAAAGAGAGCTGACAGTGGCTAAACCAGGCTGTCAAACATACGATCTGTGGGCCAAAGGGTCCAGTCCAGCCCCTGGAGGAATGTGTGAAATATAAAAATTACAGAGATATGAACAGTCCAGGATGTTAAATTCATTTCAGTTCAGACCAATATGATCTGAAGTGGTTCCAAACAGTAAAATACCATCATAAATAGCCTGTAAATAATGGCAACTCTAATTTTTAGCTTACCAGCCGACAGGCCGTAAGCTATTGTCGTCATGTGGCGGCGTCTGTTGTCGTCTGTCATCATGTCTGTCGTCATCTGTCGTCATCGTCTGTCGTCGCCTGTCGTCTGTCGTCATCTGTCGTCACAGTCTGTCACCGTCGTCTGACGTTGTCCGTTGTTGTCTGGTCGCCGTCTGTTGTCGTCTGTCGTCGTCTGCGTCATCTGTCATCGTCTGTCGTCGTTTGTCGTCGTCTGTCACAAAACGTTCAATCTTCTTCTCCTAAACTCCAGTTCTGATTGACTTCAAACTTGGTATTCATCTTCAGTATGATGATGCCAACACAAGGAATTGAAATTTTGATCTGGATCTGATTCTGGATTGGTGCGACTTTGAAAAATTTCCCTTATTTATCAGTTCTTATCCTATCATTTACATTATTTTCCTGGTCCACTTCATTTCATATTAGGCTGAATGTGGAACTGAACTAAAATGAGTGTGACACCCCTGTCCTAAAACAATAAGAAAAGTTTGGAGGTGTCATCATTTCCTGGTAATTATGTTATTATTTCACTGGTTTGGCCCGCTTGAGCTCATACTGGGCTGAAAGTGGAACCTGAACTAAAATGAGTTGACACCCCTGGGGTAAGCGCCTCCTAAAGCTCACATGAAAACATACCAACGCTTACACGCTCCATAATAGAAGCAGCTACTGAAAGGCTACTGGCACATTTTCATTCAATGACATGTCCAGATGAAACTTTCCTACAGTTTTTTTTGTTCTTTGTGTTCAGTACACAGACTGCACCCAGACATAGATTGTTTATGGATTAAAAAGAAGCATCTGAGCTCTGAGTGGTTTACATCCAAAGTGTATCTGAAAAGGATATGTTCAAGTCCTGCAGGAATAATAAGAACAAATCCAGACCCTTTCAGTGTTCACATGGGCACCAGACTACTTCTGTCATTCTTCTGTAAATATAAATGTAAAACAAAATCATTAGGAAGATCTGATGCATATTTCATCTTCTGTTGCAACATTTATGAAATCCAGCTGAGCATGAGCTGGTGACTCATTCAGCTCTTTAAAAAGCAGCTGTGACTTCACCAGGATGAACCAACGCTTGGTGTCAAATCTGTTCAGGAGCCGCTGGAACACCAAACCAGCACAGGCCAAGAAAATACTGTGCCTTCGGAAAACACCTGCACCAGCATAGGAATACATGGAAAGTCTGAGCAGGTGGGCCAAAATAATCCCACTACCCTTATGTAGGGGTGTAAGAAAATATCGCTTCCACAGTATATCGTGATATTTCTTTCATGATACTGTATCGATATTAAAAAGTACTGTATTGATATTTTAGGTATTTCCGAGGGCCGTTCAATAAGTTCATGGCCTCACCCAGAACAGAACAACTCAGACTGATAATTTATATTTTATTTTTCAACATAATCTCCATTTACAGCAATGCACTTGGTCCATCGATGTTCAAGCATCACTATCCCATCACGAAAGAATGTAACATCCTGTATTATAACAACCAGTATTTCTGGGTGAGGCCAAAAACTTATTGAACAGCCCTCGTATGTAAATGGAGATATATGATGGAGGTTCATGTTTTGGGTTTTTTGTGTATATTTTTGGGAATCCTGTCAGCTCTTTTATGTCTATATTCACATGGGTATTGTGATGTTGTGTACTAAAAAAGTAGTCTGCAATTTTGCATGTTATGCATGTAGTTTTTTTTTTAAACTGATAACAATGTTTTGTTAAATAATGGTTATTTCAATCATCCTAAAAGCACTTGTATGGGCAGATGTTTGTTCTTTGCATTAAAATAATGTTCTGATGTTGGATGATTCAGGGACTGAATACTATGCATTCTATTCACAATTAATAGAATATGAACTTGAGCAGGATCTGAAACTGGAATGTCTGTTAAACAGAATTTTATTTATTTGTGTGTGTTTTGTGCTCGTAATTTTTTTTATCTATCTGTAAAAAAAAATGTTGTTTTTACAGTGGAAAGTTTTGTGATATAGTATTAAGTCCTCTTCTGAACAAATAAAAATCTGTTTAGTATTTGTGCATATTTCTGGTATAATTAACTTTTCCAGGAATATTCCCTTAGAAGAAGAAACATAAACAAACAAAAAAATATTGCCTTGTTAACGTATCGTGCTATATTATGATATATCGTATCGTGGTCTAGTATGTGATATGTATCTCATCTCCAGATTCTTGCCGATACACAGCCCTACCCTTACGTGTGTTCTCACCTGGAATCTGGGCAGATCGGAGGGTTTGAAGTCATTGGGCGAACAGCCGCACCAGTCCACGATGTGCTTGTACTGACATTTACATCCCAGTTTACGGTTCCAGTTGGTCAGCCTCAGGTTGTTGTCCACCATGGTCTGACAGGGGCGCTGTTCTCCAGCACAGTGTGGAAAAACGACTGCAGGTCAGACACACCACACACACACACACGCACACGCACACACACACACACACGCACACACACACACACACGTACACACACGCACACACGCACAACGCACACACGCACGCACACACACGCACACGCACACACGCACACACACGCACATGCACACACACACACACACACACACACACACACACGCACACACGCATGCACACACACACACACGTACACACACGCACACACGCACACACGCACACACGCACGGACGACGACACGGCACACACCACACACACACACACGTACACACACCGCCACACGCACACACACCACACATTCATTATACTATATGAATAAACTTCATATATGTTTAACAGTACAGTATGTGGAACCTCTTTGTTCATCACCCTTTCATTTTAATATCTTCAGTTTTTTCTCACTGTTCATAAATCTTCCTAATCTGACTGAAGGTTGGATCGTGTCAAAAACTAGTTTGTTTCCTTTTTAGATGGAAGGATGTTCTTCCCCCAACCATATGCCCAATGGTTACAGAGTTATGCATCATATTCACAAGGAAGAAATTATATATATATATATATATATATATATTAGATATATATATATATTTTTTTTTTTTTTTTTTTTTTTTTTTTTTTGACAGTCATATTAACCTGGTCTAATTTGTCAGGGACAAAAATTAATTTTGTTTATCTTGACAAATGAGACCCATCCCTGACGCTGCTCATCAATCATGTATTTAAGCAGCATTTTTATGTTTTTTGGTAGGTTTTGATACAGCTTTTTGTACAAATTCAGGACATAATTCCCTTCTCTGGAGCCCAGTAACTTTAAGGAAATATTGATATTTATGTCAAATCTGCATGAACAGACATCCCAGCTATAGCCATGGTGTGTCCCAGTATTTTTGTCCATATAGTTTATAAACATCAACAAATCAGTGTTGAAAGAAATTAAGTAAAACAAACTCTGAGGCATTTTGGAAGCAAAGATAACAATTAAACCAAACTGACCAATGCAATGATATTATCCCAATATAAAACTATATTAACCATTAGTCATTATGTTTTGTACCCCACACCCTGTTAGAAAAGAAACACCTGAATTCAACATGTCCCAATACTTATGTCCTTATAGTGTATGTCCAGGACACTGTGTGTGTGTGTGTGTTACCTCTGCAGGCAGCAGTGTGTAGGTGTAAAAGCGCTTCATGCTGGTGATCAGTCGTCTTCAGAGTTCACCACATAATCCACAAAAGGCCTGTTGAGCAGGAACCATCGGAGCCCCCGTCCACCGCTATGCCCTCTGGGATCTTGCGGTCCCCCAGACGCCACATGTGGGTGTCGCACTCCAAGAAGAGACGGTCCAGACCCTGCTTCCGGATGAAACTGAGACACAAGAGAGCTGTGAGCTAAAAGCTAAAGCTCAACAACAGCCTTTCAGTTCACTTTGGAACCATGAGTCAACACTAACGCTGAAGATGACAGAAAAAAGAAGAACTCTGGGACTCACCTCCAAAAATGTGCAATAACGCTGTACAATGTGAATTATGTGCAATAAGTCGTTCAGTAATATTCTGCACTTTGGTAAATCCTCTGTTCTGGCAATAACAAAGCAGTGTTTATTCATGATTTATCCAAACATAAATGCACTATTTTTATATAGAATTCAGTTCATAGACAGACATACTGTTAATATTGTGATTCACAGTTTATGTCTATTTCTATTTTTATTCTACTTTTAGTCCTATTCTTACTTTACTTTTTGTAAAATTTTATTTTCTATTTTCTTATCGTATTTTTACTTTTTGTGATTTTACATCACTCTGCTTACATTATTATTTCAAATTATTGTTTTATTATTTTTTTAAAATGTTCTCATTCTAATTTAATTATACACACAATAAAGGCTATTGTATTGTATTGTATTCTAGATTCTATCACTCATTCATTAGTGTCTGAGCCTAAAAACAGAACATAGAGTTTCACCATCTGAATAAAACTACATTAGAAAAGAGGAAAATAATGTAATTTCTACACATGTAGGTAACAAAGCTGCACAACTCTTGAGTAAAATGGTTGTTGACATCATAAGTGGACAAAGCAGAAAAACTGTCAAAAAACCCTAAAAAATTTAGAAATATTTGAACATTTTAACTTGAAAAAGCACTCATTACAACTCAGCTTAAAGGCTGGAAGCTGGAAATGGTGATAAAGTGACGGTGGAAGGTCCATCTTACCGTGCGTTGTCTCTGCCGTGAGATTTGATAAAGTTCATGTTGCGGTACTTGGACAGGAAAGACACCAACTGTTCATTGGTCCTGAAAAGAGACAGAAGCTGTCAATCATCAGTTCAGCCAATGATATAAAGCATGCTTGGGTAACTCAGACATATGTAGTATTCAAACCTATGAGGTCACAGATGTCAGAATATGACTCAACACCTTAATGAGATTGTTGATAGTATAGAGGAGACAGGAAACAAGGGCATGTGGCACCGAAACTGGCACAAGAAACCAGCACTTAACGGATCATTCTGGTGATTTTCATTGTGTTAGAAAATTATTATTTAGTCAGAGCACAAAAAATATTTTAGAAATGTAAAGGTAGAACATTTGAAATCATAGTCATGGATAAAACTAAACAAAATCAATGTTGAGAGAAATGAAGTAAAAACCATCTTTGAGGCATTTTGGAAGTAAAGATAACAGTTTAAACCAAATTAATCAATGCAATGATATTTATCCTAATATAAAACTATATTCTGACGTTTATCATTATTGTTCTGGATCCCAGACCCCTGTTAGAAAACAAACACCTGAATTCAGCGTGTCCACATACTTTTGTCCATACAGTGGGTGTAGGTCTGCTGTCCTGGTGATGCTGACTGTTTCCTCTGTGCCACACAGAGTCACTGACTGATGGAGAATAATTTGCATAGTGACATAATGTGCATGTTTAAAACCCACTTCATACAGGTTGTGTGACTTGTTTCAGAGCTGAACATTTACTGTAAACCACTGAAATACCTCTGAAATTCCACTGGGGTTTTCACTGTTATTGTCAACATGACAAGAGGAAAAAAAAAAGCCCAGCCACAAACATAATGTCCTTTTTTTAGTGCTTAAGTAGGATTTTTCACTTTAACATGCACGTCAAAACAGAATACAATTAAATATGTGAACCTTTTGAAACAATGCACTCCAGTCTTCCATGTAAGGCAGTGGTTCCAACCTTTTCTGTCTCGTGACTCCATTTTAACATCACACATTTGTGGCAACCCCAGACATTGAAAACGGAATAGTCTGCTATACTATGTTACAAAAAACGTTAATGTTAGAGGACATTTAGTCTGTATCATGTCTGTTATTGTGGACAGAGGCAGTAAATCCAGGTGTAGATTAAAGGTCAGGATCTGTCCAGTCAGTCCAGCTGGGATTTACAAGTAGGACAATTAATACTGAACAAACAAGAACTGAAACTATGAATTATGAAAGAGCTGCAGCATCTGAAACTGACCACAGTGAACATGTGACACAAACAGAACCACAGTGCTGCAGTTTCACACTCAGTTTGTCATGTCTGTTATGGATTGTCTCTGTCAACGCACCATATATTTTTTATTGGTAAGGGTTTTTTTTTTTTATTATTATATTTACTAGAAATTCCAGGTGACCCCACATGGGTCCCGGCGCCAAGGTTGAAAAACATGACGTATAATGTCCTTTTTTTAGTGCTTAAGTAGGATTTTTCACTTCAATGGAAACAAAACAGAATACAATTAAATATGTGAATCTTTTTAAACAAAGGATCTTCTTGGATTTACAAGGAGGACAATTAATACTGAACAAACAAGAACTGAAACTATGAATTATGAAAGAGCTGCAGCATCTGAAACTGACCACAGTGAACATGTGACACAAACAGAACCACAGTGCTGCAGTTTCACACTCAGTTTGTCATGTCTTTTATAGATTGTCTCTGTAAACTCACCATATATTTTTTATTGGTGAGGAGTTTTTTTTTTTTTATTACTAGAAATTTCAGGCGACCCCATTTGAATTCCAGCGACCCCACATGGGGTCCCGACCCAAAGGTTGAACAACACTGACATATAATGTCCTTTTTTAGTGCTTAAGTAGGATTTTTCACTTCAATGGATGCACGTCAAAACAGAATACAATTAAACATGTGAACCTTTTGAAACAATGCACTCCACTCTTCCATTTAGGGTACTTAGAGTGTTAGTGTTGGGGCCAGCTGGAGCGCTTCATTTACTGGCCTGGTCCTCCAGCTGTGTGGCCTGAAGAGGAGGCGTGTTGGTCTAATGAGCAGACAGGAAGACGGAGGACAGCAGACAGACGGATGGCTTTGATTGCATTTGATTACAGTGGTCAGGACGCACCGCAGGCATGCACTGGTGGGCATGTTTGTGTTCATGAGATTACAGTCTGACTTAAGCTGCTGAGCCTCTCGTATTCAGGCCGCCCTGATCAGACTTCGAAGAATTACAAATCTCTCAAGAGCCGAATTAGAAATAACTAATGTGATTTCTTCAGCTTTAAATAAAGGCTGTATTTACCCAGCTACTTTGTCCAACTTAGAGAGCAGCGTTTCATCATCCAGCCCACAGGGTGCTGAATAAGCTGCACAGTAACGAAGGGATTTAATGGATCTGATTACCACAGTGATGAATAAAAGCCTGATACAACCCAGCCCCAAATACACTGTAGCAGTTCTGTCAAACTCATTCTGCTTCAGTTCCATATTCAGCCCAGTTTGATCTGCAGCGGGCCAGAACCAGTAAAATAATGACTTAATAACCTATAAATAATGACACAGCCAAGTCTTTCTTTTGTTTTAGTACAAAAAAACCCAATTAAATTATGAAAATATTTAGATTTTACAAAAAATATGTGAATAAGCTGAAAAAACAGAAATTTCAATTGAAAAATTAGTGCAATTATAACAAAATTATTTCTACATGTACATTTACACACAGTGTTCCATAAACATTTGGGAACAGGCAGAATATTGTTCACATTTTGGAGTTTGAACTAAAATTCGAACAGTTTCTATAATATTCCATCTGTTATTATTAACACAACTGCAGATCCCAGTGGATCCATAAATGCACCAAACATTTAGGAACAGCAGAATATTGTTCAAACTGCACATTTCAGGTTTTTCATCTTTGTTTTTATTTATATATTTATTTGTATTTTATTGTGAAAGAATAGTTTTGTAAATGTAAATATTTTCACAGTGTAATGTTATTTTTTTCACTTATTTTTTTTCCACATAAAAAAATAAAATAAAAAATAAATAAAAATAATTAAAAAATTAAAACTTAAAAAAATAAATAAATACAATTAAATAAAAAAAATAAATAAAAAAATATTTTTCACATAATTTTTCACAAAGAAAATGTGTGGTTGTCATTCTTTCTGGGTTATTGTGTTGTTTCTGACTGTAGATCACACTGGTCTGTATGTGGAACCTGAACCAAAAGGATTTGGAGAATCCTGGACTGTTCAGGTTCATTTATGCACTTTCACCCTGCAGGGCCGGAATGGAACCTTTGGGGGGGGCAGATTTGGCCCCCAGGATGCATGTTTGACACCTGTGCACTATATGGACAAAAGTAAGTGGACACGTTGAATTCAGGTCTTTCTTTTCTAACAGGAGTATAGTGGGATAAATATTATTGCACTGGTTAGTTTGGTTTAAATGTTATCTTTGGTTCTAAGATGCTTCAGAGATGGTTTTACGCAACTTCTTTCAACATTGATTTGTTGATGTTTATAAACTATATGGACAAAAATATTGGGACACATCATGACTTCAGCTCATGAGATGTCCTGTTAATGCTGATTTGACATATAAATATTAATATTTCCTTAAAGTTACTGGGCTAAATCAGAGAAATGAATTATGTTCTGAATTTGTACAAAAACCTATATCAAAACCTACAAAAAAAAAAAAAAATAATAATAATAAAAATAAAATAAAATGCTGCTAAAGTACACGATTGATGAGCAGTGTCAGGGATGGGTCACATTTTGTCAAGATAAAGTTAGTTTTTGTCCCTGACAAATTAGACCAGGTTTAATGTGACTGTGGGATTCAAAACAATAAGACAAAATGTCACAATATAGTTTTATACTGGGATACATTTCATTAGGTTTTGTTTAAACTGTTATCTGTTTCCAAAATGCCTCAGAGGTGGTTCATTTCTCTCTACACTGATTTTGTTTTTATCCATGACTATGATTTTAAACGTTCTACCTCTAAATTTCTAACATATTTTTCATGCTCTGACTGTAAATAACAATTTTCTACCACAACTAACCATCTACTTTCTTCACATCTCACTGAGGAAAAAAATCTCCCCTTAAACTTCAAGGAAATATTGATGTTTAAAACTATATGGACAAAAATATTGGGACACATCCTGTCTACAGCTGTAAGATGTCCTGTTGAGTTGATTTAAGACATAAACATCTATATTCCTTTAAGTTTAATGGGAGATTTTTCTACGTTAATTTTATTTTAATTTTTTTTACATTTTCTCAACATTCTGTGCTGTTTATGTTTCACTAGTGTCAGCTGGAGGTCAAGTCCGACATTCAGAGTTCATTTGTTGAAAACTTTTTATTTTTTGTCTCTCAAAGGCAGATCTGCTGTAGTTGTGTTTAAGCAGTTACACCAAGACCATCGGAGCATTCTGTCCTGAACTCTCAAAATAACTAGAGCATGGGTGTCAAACTCATTTTAGTTCAGGGCCACAAACTGCCTTTTACCTGAACTATATACATGTATTTAGAGCATTAGTCCTTCAGAAATCAGTGAACAGTCTCAGTCAGTCGGTACTTTCAGTAGCTGGTTCCTGTTTAGGTCTTTGGGTTAAGGAGTTGAAATTACTTTATGGTGATTACAATACAGTTCATGGATGTGGTCCATGTTTTCATGACGTTCTGGTTTCATTCCTCGTTGTTTTCTAACTCTACCCACTTGTTTCTAAAAAATAGGACCAGTGTCCCTGTATCTCACCAACATGTTCTATTAAGAATCAATCCCCAGTTGCGTTTGTGAGGCTGTCAGGTTCTGTCTGTTCCAGTCCTGTGGTCTGGATGCAGGAGATCAACATCCCAACAGAAGTGGGCGGTACTTTCACTGGAGGAGAACTCAACTAATTCAAAGTCCATATCTGACTTCTATCAGTGATCAATGGGAACTATACTGACATCTGTAACCATTTACATGTTAAAAACCATCAAAATATGGACAATTATAAGGAAAGGTACATTTGTCACAATTCAAAAATTCGCAAAAAAATTCTCAAAACTGTGAACAAACTTTGTAGACATTATCAAAAGGAAGACACATATACAATTTGAAATGAATCCAACTGTCAGTGAAGATGTTTGAAGAAACTGCTAACAAAGACGACAACGAAGACACAGACGGACAAAGTGCCCTCCCACCAGCTCACAGCTAATCAGTATGTTGATTGGCCATGTCGTGCATCTTTAGGCTTCAAAACTGCAGTTTACAACCAATGGGAGTCATCATGGGAGGTTCTTCCACTTTTCCCATTGTATATGTTTAGCATTAACTAGTGTTAATGAGTCAGATTCATTCACATATGTAATTAGGTCTCGTGTTTCTGGAAGTAAGACACTGACTTTGACAGAACATACAGACAAAACACATGAAAGTAAATTTACCTTTTTTTTTTAAATTTTTTTTATGTAAGTGTAAAAGGGTCAATTATTTCACAGCAATGTGGGTATGTAGATGATACTGTGTGTTGTTATAATTACACAAACCTGTTCATTTTATGTGAATTTCTTCTGGTTCGTACCTGACATTATGGGCCTCCCAGTCATATGTGGAACTGCCCGCTAGAACTAGAGTTTTGGCACCTTTACCTCTGCCCTTTTGTTCCAGATCTCTATGGCAGAGGTAAGCAGCCGTGCAGTCGGGGAAAATTTTTGGTTTAGCTTCTGCTAATTTAATTTTTAAAACTGACTGGTTCAAACTGTAGGAGGTGCTTATGATGTGCTAGAACATACCTCCGTATCATTTGGTTTGTGTAGGGGCATGTTTTACGGGGTCGCTGACTGGGGTTTTTCTGCCTACTCCACTTTTGCCAGGTATGCTGTATTTTGTTTTAATAATTTCATATATTTGCCCTTTTGTTCCAGATCTCTATGGGGAGGGGCTTGTTTTATGGGGGTCGCTGACCAGAGGTTTTTGTGTTTTATGCTATTTTTGTCAGGAGCCGAAAAAACAATAAACGGAGACTGCCTCCAAAGTTATATGTGCAGGTCTCATCCTTCAAAAAACACAACACACTGTCCGACACCACCGGTTACATAAGTACAGAAAAATCTACTTTGTTGCAGTATTGACCATAATTTGTCCTTACTACCCCTGCCTTACACACAGTCTGGACGTCCACCTCGGCTGTAGACTAGGACGTCCTCTGCACTTGTTAACTGAGAACAGAACAGTACAGGCTTCAGCTCCAGATCTGACCTGTTACTTCTCCATTACAAACCAAATCCTCTGTTTGTGCACGCCATCTAACTGAACTCTTAACACCTCCAGTGATCTGGAAAATGTACACCATAAAGGCTAAAACTGCATCTGTCAAGTTGAAACAAGCTGAACTGAAGACACACTGTTGTCTTTACGAGCTGCAGCTTTCAGACGGAAACTTAGATGAACCCAAAGCAGAAAAGAAACAGCAGCAGGTCAACAGTTTCCACACGTTTGGACGTATATATTATGAACCGCACACAGAACCGTCCACATGTTCTAATGATGTCATTGCTATTGATGATGACCTATGGATTTTAGCTTGGAGGGAATTGAACCGGTCACTCCATCAGGGCTGGGATATTGGTGTGCTGCTGTTGGATTTCAAACCTTTAAGGGGTACACACGAGAAAATACAAAGCCTTGAAGATGTCCATATTCCACTGGTTAATGCACTCTGATTTAAGGAAACATGGCCGTTTCAGATCACCAGGATCTGTCTGTGATCTAATGACATTTTTGAGACAATAAAATACTTCATTTGTATGAAATCATGAGTGACTGTGTCAGTACTGATGTCTGCCTCCCTGTTTTTTTTTTATTTTATTTGTACTTTATTTTACAGGTAAAATCAATTGAGAACAGCTTCTCATTTACAGTGATGACCTGGCAAGAGTCCCCAGCAGACAGAAACAAAACAGAACAAAAGAAAAACGGATAAAAGGAAACAGTACAGATGAATCCAAGACCACAACTAATGGTGGAGACACTATGGAGTTAAAAACAACATAAATAAGCACTACACTGTAAAAAAAAATCTGTAATTTAACAGAGTTTTCACTGATTATTTTATAGATTTTTTCTGTATTTTTCAGATACAGGAAAATATCAATGAAATGACACAAACAGACTGTGATTTTACATGTCAATGGAAAAGAACAGGAAAAAACTGGAACTGTGAAGAACCAGAAAATTTACATTTTTTAAAGAAAGTTTTTCTTTTTTCACAGAAAAATACCATTAAAATACATTTGCAAATATATCATAATTTCACAATTATTTTTTATATTTATGAGATTAAACTGTTAATTTAAAGTTTAATACTATAAAATAAATAAATAAAACCAGATAAAATTACTGACAGTTAACGGTAACACAAGTATTTGTTCTGTCAGTTGAACCAGACTTGTTTGTTCATTGACAAATATCTTGTGTAATTACAGGAGGTTTCACAACAAAACTGTTGAATAAATGTATTTTTGTGAATGTATAACATGTATAAGCACTGATAAACTGTCCAAATACAGTTTTTATCAGTGGATTGGACAACTGAGTCTCACTGAAAATTATTTATATATGTATATTTATAGGGAATTAGGTTGTTTTAATACATGTAAATATTCTTTTAAACATTAAGAAGTCAAAAAAAAGAAACAAAATCTCATGTAAATTAGCGCAAAAAACTGTATTTTAATCATGGAAAATTAATGTTTTTTATGAGATGGTTATTTTCTGTTATTTTACAGTATTTTTCCGGCACCCCCGCTGCTGGAATAATACCGTTTTTTACTGTTTTTTTTTTTTTTTACAGTGTAGAGTGTATAGGGAGAGAGCAGAAAAGGAGTCAACATGTGCAACAGTCAACTGGAACGTTGCAGTTTCTGTTTAAATGTACGGAGTGATGGGTGAGCTGAAAGTTTAAGGGGGTTTTGAAGGCAGTTCCAATCATCTGCTGCAGCAAAATGAAAGGAGTTCTGGCCAAAGACAGCGCAGGCTTTTGGAAGAAGTAAACTGCTGGACCTGAGGTGGAAGTTATTGTGGAAAGGAGCAAAAGGTTGGAGAGGTATGGAGGTGTTTTCCTTAGAAGACACTGGTGCTCATATCTGTGTGATATTTGGCTTTATGACCTTTTCATTAGTGACAATGTCAGGTGATTTTGAGCCAAGTCACCACGTGGTTTACTACTACAGTTCTGGACAGGTGGACACACACAAAAAATGACCTTTAATGCAGTTAATGCAGAAACAGGAAGTTTGACAATGAGGTTAGTTAGAGTTACACACGTTTTTTTCAGACTTAGAAACACATTTAGTTGAGAATGCAGCCAGGAGGACAAATCTAGAGCTGCGGATAAAAATCTCATCACATGGACTCAAACTGTTTTAGTGGCATGAAAATGACATTAAATATAAGTCCTACATGCAACATTTGGTTGGACTGCCTTTACTTTCACTGTTGTGAAACCAAACTAACCAATGGCATGCAAGGATATTTATCACAATAAAAAACTATATTATGATTAGAAATGTAAGCATATGAAAATTTCATACTATGGTTACTGTGACCAAAATTATCACAGTTATCATTATTATCAAGGTATTATTGAAATTGTGCTCAAAATGTTCAAAAAGTACTATATACACACTGAAAGAATTTTAACCAAGTGTTATTTTGAAAAAAAAAACAAAAAAAAAACCAAGCAAAATAATTGGTACAATGTCCCTTCTGTGTCAGAAACATTCCAATATTAACCCTTAGTGGTCTGAGCCTATTTTGTCTGTTTTTCAGTCCTTTTGATTTGGCCTATACTATAGAAACAAATGTTTACTATACCCATGTTTGGGATCTGTTTTTCTATATCATCTGTCTATTATTTTTTCTCTTTAACCTACTATAAAACACAAAAGGACAAAAACACACAAAATATATAAAATCCAATTTGAAAAATGCATATAATTTACTGCATAAATAACACACAGATGTTAACGAACCTTTTCACAGACTTTAAAAGTGAATATTGGTCCCAAATACTAGGTATAGAAAATTAAAATTGTAATAAATTCAAACTATACTCAAATATTTGACATAAAAGCAGATCTGTACATAAGTGTTTTCTCCAGAAAAGTGCGGTAATCAAACACAGTTATCATGAGAATTAGAATTTAAACGGTATAGTAACCATCTGTGATTTTACCGTGGTTTATCATTATACCGGTAATCATTACATCCTTAATTATGACATTAGTCATTATTGTTTTGCATTCCAGACCCCTGTTAGAAAAGAAACACCTGAATTCAACGTGTCCACATACTTTTGTCCACATAGTGTAGCTCTGGGGGGTCATTATGAGACTTCAGAGGTCAGGCTTTTGTTTAGTGTTTCTTTCTGTTTCCTACAGATGAAATATGTCATACAGTTTGACCACAGGGTTCAATTAACAGTGAATTTGACTCATTTTCAGACGACAGTGGAGCTCCACCGCACAGACGAGGACCATAAATCTGGTAACACCTGCACAGACAGGACCGCCGTCACACACAACACCAGCAGCCACATCAAATACTGCAAAAGCCAATGCTTTTATTACTGTCAGCCTCTTTAGTGCAGTGGCCCAGAGGTGCAACACCTGAGAAAAATTATCCACCAGAAGAAAAAAAAAAAATTATCCACTAAATAAACATCCACATCCACCTGTGGGTGGGGCGCTGTTTACCCAAAGGTCTCTTGCTTTAAATTAAGGCCACCACAAAAATAAAAGCATAGGCTGAAAATTTAAAGGCCTTCAGCTAATGTGGCTAATGCTAACGAAGTAACCCACCAGAAGTGGAGGCTGGTGTGCTAAAAATAAAGTTATTTCAAAAACAGGGGATAATTTTTTGGGCTGTTCTCTCTTTTTCTTAACGTGGATAAATTTTGGGTTGTTGTCTTTTTTTCTTATAGTGGATAACTTTTGGGCTGTTCCCTTTTTTTTCTTGTCATGGATCATTTGTCGGGCTGTTGCACCTCTGGGCCACCGTACTTCGGAGTATGGAACGTCCTCTTCACTTCTGTAAATCAGCTGTGAGTATTTCCACCAGTATAGATGGTCTGTCATCCCAGACCTGCATTAAGAGGACTGTGCTTTAGAGCTCCAGACTTCAGTCCCGTGTGCGTCAGTTCACTGGGAGCAGATCCATAAGCTCTTAAATAAACCCGGCAGGACTGAGGATGCTGTTAGCGGCCATTAGCTGACAAAGTGCTTTGACAGATCAATGCGTGGTGTGTTTGGCAGGAGCTGGACATGATCGGTAAAACCGCTGCAGATTTTTAAACCTTAATGCATCAAGAGGAGAGCTACAGCTAATCATTAATTTAGTTCTGGATTAATGCACTGGTTTTTACTGGATGAATGGTTTCCCTTCAAAAAGGTAAAACAGTAAAAAAAAAAAAAAGTGACATCTTTACTAGGGCTGTTAGAAAATATCAGTTCTGCAATATATCGCAATATTTAATTTCACAATACTGTATCGATATTAAAAAGTACTGTATGGATATTTTTAGGTATTTATTCAAATGCAGATATTGTGGAGGTTCATTTTTGTTTTTCTTTCCTGTTTATATTTTATTTAATTATTATTTAACACTCTTTTATTAAATACTGTTCGTTCCTTTGTTGGGATCGCACAAAAATCCTGTTCTGATGTTAGTTGTGAACTAATAGAATCTGAACATTTGAACAGGATCTGAAACTGGAATGTCTGTAAAACAGAATTTCAGTTTGAACACAGTTTGAACATTTGGTGACAGAACATTAGATCCTGTTCTGATCAAATAAATGTGTTTAGTATTTGTGCAGATTTCTGCTGGAATTCAATTCTTCCAGGAAAAAATCTCAAAAATATATTAAAATCTTAAAAAAAAAAAAAAAAAAAAAAAAAAAAAAAAAAAAAAAAATTATATATTATATATCTATATATATATAAATGAATGTAAAATTAATAAATGAATAAAATAATTAGCGATATCTTAAAAATCTACAAATACACAAAATATTTAGTATGAGGCAGAATACTGGTACAATTTTACTCACTTCTCTTAAGAAATTTCTATTGTTCATATTTGTTCAGGTTATTCACATTTTTTGTAAAAGGATAGTCTGTAAATGTTAACATTTTTGTGTAATTTTACTTTTTTTTTTACACCAAAATAAAGACAAAAATTTGTGTTTTTCATTATTTATAGGTTGTTATGATTATATTTCACTGGTTCTGATCCACTTCACATTGAATTGACCTAAAATGATTTTCACATCCTTGATTGTTAACATCTTCAGTATAATTTTTATATTTCATAAATTCATCCTATAGGGGCCGAATTGGACCCTTTGGCGGGCCGATTTGGACCCCGGGCCGCATGTTTGACACCTGTGCATTATTCTGTTCCCAAAATTCTAGTGTGAAAGTAAAACTAAGCAGACCAAAGGTTTAGGACGCAGGAAAAACTGGACTCTTGGTTCGGACCTCAAACAATTAAGTGTAAAAATCCCCAAAGACAGGACTCCACCCCCACAGACAGACTCCACCCCACAGACAGGACTCCACCCCCCCCAGACAGACTCCACCCCACACACAGACTCCACCCCACAGACAGGACTCCACCCCCCACAGACAGACTCCACCCCACAGACAGAACTCCACCCCCACAGACAGAACTCCACCCCACAGACAGACTCCACCCCACAGACAGGACTCCACCCCCACAGACAGGACTCCACCCACAGACAGACTCCACCCCACAGACAGACTCCACCCCCACAGACAGAACTCCACCCCCACAGACAGACTCCACCCCACAGACAGGACTCCACCCCCACAGACAGGACTCCACCCCACAGACAGGACTCCACCCCCACAGACAGGACTCCACCCCCACAGACAGACTCCACCCCACAGACAGGACTCCACCCCCACAGACAGACTCCACCCCACAGACAGGACTCCACCCCCCACAGACAGACTCCACCCCACAGACAGGACTCCACCCCCACAGACAGACTCCACCCCACAGACAGACTCCTCCCCACAGACAGACTCCACCCCACAGACAGAACTCCACCCCAGACAGAACTCCACCCCACAGACAGACTCCCACAGAAGACTCCACCCCACAGACAGACCCCCCACAGACAGATCCCCCACAGACAGACTCCACCCCACAGACAACTCCACCCACAGACAGACTCCCCCCACCCCCACAGACAGACTCCACCCCACAGACAGACTCCACCCCACAGACAGACTCCTCCCCACAGAGAACTCCACCCCACAGACAGACTCCACCCCCCACAACAGACCTCCCCACAGACAGACTCCACCCACAGACAGACTCCACCCCACAGACAACTCCACCCCCACAGACAGACTCCTCCCCACAGACAGACTCCACCCCACAGACAGACTCCACCCCACAGACAGAACTCCACCCCCACAGACAGACTCCCCACAGACAGACTCCACCCCACAGACAGAACTCCACCCCCACAGACAGACTCCCCCCACAGACAGACTCCACCCCACAGACAGACTCCACCCCCACAGACAGACTCCACCCCACAGACAGAACTCCACCCCCACAGACAGACTCCTCCCCACAGACAGACTCCACCCCACAGACAGAACTCCACCCCCACAGACAGACTCCTCCCCACAGACAGACTCCACCCCACAGACAGACTCCACCCACAGACAGAACCCCCCACAGACAGACTCCTCCCCACAGACGGACTCACCTGATGGGTAGTCTGCGGCGCTCAGGTTGATGAAGAAGTCCCAGGACCAGTCGGCCATGCGCAGCAGGTCGTCCATGCTGCGCAGGTACATGGTCAGCAGGCTGGCTCCGCCCCAGATGGTCGACATGCGCCAGGGGGTCACACGGACGTTGGGGTACTTCTGAGCCAGTACTAACACCTCTCTGTGGAGGTAATTAGACCTCTGGAAAAACAGACGAGAAGAAAAAAGACTGACTTCAACCTCTGATGAGGATGACTGAACTGTTCACATGGAGGACACACCACGTGGACAAAAGTATGTGGACACTTTGAATTTTTCTAACAGGGGTCTGGGATACAAAACAATACTAATAAATGTTATAATAGTTTCATATTGGGATAAAAATCATTGCACTGGTTAGTTTGGTTTAAATTGTGACCTTTACTTCCAGAATGCCTCAGATGGTTTTGACTGAATTTCTCTCAACATTGATTTTGATTAAAGCTAATGATGTTCATTTTGTCTTCTGTTAATGTAGTTATACTTTTCTTTTTTTTTTCTCTAAAAACTACCTTGTCCGAACAAAAGAAAGTATAATTGATTTTGTTTTGGGTTTTTTTATCCATGACTATGATTTTAACTGTTCTGCCTTTAAATTTCTAAAATATTTTTTGTGCTCTGACTGTAAATATTAATATTCTACCACAACTGACCATTTTCTTTCTTCACATCTCACTGAGGAAGAAAAATCTCCCATTAAACTTTCAT
This sequence comes from Sphaeramia orbicularis, assembly GCF_902148855.1. Classification (NCBI taxonomy): domain Eukaryota; kingdom Metazoa; phylum Chordata; class Actinopteri; order Kurtiformes; family Apogonidae; genus Sphaeramia; species Sphaeramia orbicularis. Next base: position 1,282,303 of record NC_043964.1, read on the forward strand.
GAAATATTAATGTTTGTAAACAATATGGACAAAAATATTGGGACACATCATGTCTACAGCTGTAAGATGTCCTGTTCATGAGGATTTGAGATTTAAACATCAGTATTTCCTTAAAGTTTAATGGAAGAATTTTCAAATCAACTTGAATGTGTGAGGTTGTCAGGTTCTGTCTCTATGTTCCAGTCCTGTGGTCTGGATGTAGAAGATCAATCTCCCAATAGAAGTGGGTGGGACTTTCACTGGAGGAGAACTCAACGAATTCAATCAAAGTCCATGTATGACTTCTATCAGTGATCAATAGGAACTAGACTGATATCTCTATGCATTTCCATCTTATAAGCCATCAAAATATGGACCATTATAAGCAAAGACACGTGTTTAATATTTCAAAAATTTGTCAAAAATTAAAAAAAATTCTCAACACTGTGAATTAGGGCTGAATGATATGGACAAAATTTCCTATCTCGATATTCATGCCAGATATCGATACGATATGATATGACAACGGGTTCGGTGAAAACTAAGCATTTTTCAGAAAAATACAAACATTATAATACAAAAGAACGTGGAAAGTGCAGTTTTATTTATAAGAACTCACTGCCAGTCATCAACATTAACATAAAGTATGAATAAATGAAATTTGTTGTGACTTCCACAGCTGTACATGCAGGGTGAGCGCAGGGGAAATCTATATCATTTACATCGTTGCTTTTTCGATATTAATATCTTGAATGTTCGTGTCCAGATATCGATACGATAACGTATATCTTTCAGCCCTAGTGTGAATAAACTTTTTAGATATTTGATATATAAAATTGAAATGAATCCAACCGTAGTTTAGACACTGGTGACCTTGAGTTTGACCCTTTAAGGTCACTCTAGATCAAAGGTCATGGGCCAACATCAGAGTCCATATGTGACTTCCTATCAGTGCGCAATAGTAACTATACTGATATCTGTAACTATTTCCATGTTATAAACCATCAAAATATGGACCATTAGAAGTAAAGGCACATGATTAATATTTCAAAAATTCCTAAAAAAAATCTACATTTCTCAAAACTGTGAATAAACTTTGTAGATACTGTGTGTGTAGGAAGCTACACATACAATTTGAAATTAATCTGAAACTTATTGAAAAGTGTGCGTTTGTAGGTGGTCTCACCTTGTCCACGTGGATGTAGTAGTAGTGCGAGGTGTGGTAAATGGCTTTAAAGAGACGCTGAAACTGCCGCGAAGCTCGACCGTGAACGACCAGGACGAAGGCGATCCGAACCGGTACGGACGGGCGGAGTCTGAGAGGTCGTCATCCCACTGCACGTTTACGTTGGCTTTACCTGGACAGACCGGAAGGAAGTAATCAGATGGACCGTACAGCACGTTTACAGGATAAAGTAAACCGTCAGGTGAAGAATATTATCGAAAAGACTGATGAGAACAGGCTGATTTTAAGGAACTCCTCCTTCTCAACTATGTAGAGACTGTATTTGTTATTTTCCAGTTGTGTCATATTCCTACATGTACTCTTTATTGAGTTCATCCTCTGTTAAATAAATCACTAATTAACCCTTTCATGCACAGTGGTCACTCCAGTGGTCACTCCAGTGGACAGTTCTTCTCCAGCTGTTCTCTTGTATATTCATGGGTTTGGTTGTTTTAGTTCCATATCAGCCAACACAGTGGACACTAATGCACCATCCCATAATAACACACTGACATTCAGACCAGTACTAGAACTCTGCTGTTCTAGATAAACCTGATCTGCGCTAACATGTTTGAGTGGAAATCAATTGCTAATAAAAATTGCACATATGACAAAATGTGAGAAAACATCAGATTAGCTGCATTAAAAATGTTTTGATTTTGTAGCTCACTTTCTGGTATTCAAAAATTAAACACATGGTGTCCAACAGAGTGGACATTTTGGAACTCCACAAAAAATTCTTAAGGTAGATTTCTTTCTTTATTGCTTTAACAAAAAAAAAAAAAAAATCATTTAAAAAAAAAAAAAAAAAATCAATTAAAAAAAAAAAAATGTTTAAATCAAAGAAAAAAAGTGTTCAAATGCAATTTTTTGGATTGTAAATTTTATTGTTTTTTTGCATTCAAATACTTTTTTTTGTTGAATTTTTTTTGGGTTAAAGCAATAAAGAAACAAATCTACCTCCATAAAAAACAGGTTTATTTTAAAAAAAAATTCAATTGCATTGTATTTTCATGCCTAAAGAGGAATAAAAACACTCAGGAAAAAAATCTCAACTAAGGTTCTCATAATTCATGCATGAAAGGGTTAATGCTGCCTGAAAATAATAAAAAGATAAATACAAAAAAAAAAGGAAATAAATCACTAACTAAACAAATAACATCATTCTGTGACATTAGATCTCTGCTCATATGAAAACCTCCTACATACGCAAGAAATGAGCCACACTGGATTTTATTTGAGCTGCTCCTTCTACGATTATTAGTAAAATTAATTCCCTCCATGCTTCCTGTTCTATATACATGTACATACAGTACATTACATTGCAGTATTTTTTTGATAGTTTTCATTCTTTTACTATTTAAAAAGATATTTGTAGGGTTCAGCTTCTAATCAATCATGTGTTATGCTGGTTGAATCACAAAAAACCCAAAAGTAAATAAATAAATAAAAATTCCATCTGACCCTAGATCTGAGCTTAGAAAAAATAGAATATATAATAATAACACAATATTTTCCCAACTTTTTTTTACACAAATAAGCAATCAAAAGTAATCAGAACTTTAATTAATAAATAAAATAATTGAGCTGCATGCCTATTTTAAGATATTAAAGGTAACTTATGAAAAATATTTTGTAAAAGTTATGGTTTCAATGATTTTTTTCTGTAATAACGACAAATATTTCCTCCTCAAATGTTCAGATTTGTCCAATTTTCTGCCTTTTTGTCACTTGGGGCGGTAGGAAATTAACAGAGGCTTTTTACCTGACCAACTAACTCATCCAGGAGATAATCTGCACATTCATTAACTACTGCTGCAGGCCTAATATTTAGTTAGAAAAAAAAAAGTTAATGAGGACTTCTTCGTTGAATCTTTTTCTACTGTAAATGTTGGTGTGAGCCACATGTGAAACTATGGGACAGTCTAAAGCTCCTCCATTATCAGCTGAGGCCTGCTGGGAAATGTGGCCTAATTAGTGACCATCCCGGGCTGTGGGGCATGCTGGGATTTGAGTTTGGGAATAAATAACTGTAATCGGCTGGTGCTGCTGAAGAGTGATGAAGTACAAGGTTGGAATCAGCTCTAATGTCTGCACGCACACAGAAAAAAACAAACAAAAATATGCCATGACAGGACCGAAGATATAAGGACGGGAAGAAAAACGCATTATTTTAAATCACAGAATTATGTCTATGCACTGTAAGCCCGGACTTCATATTTACTGAAATGCTTTAATTACAATGCACTTAAAATGATTTAAGTTTTATGATGTTACTATAAAATGTTCAGGATATTCTACTAATTTGTAGACATAGTTGAAAGTACAAAAAAGTTTAAGTTGAATGGAATTAAATTACTAAGTTTTAGTCCTGACCACACCTGTTTTATCGTCGCATTGCATTGTGGGTACTGGGCCTGTTGTTGAAAATGTGTTGTTTTTCTGTGCAGGGGTTCAGTGGGGTTGTGGTGTTAGTGTTAATTTGGACTGAATGTGTGTATGTCAGTGTTTCTTGGCCTTTTTGTGTTTGTTTTTGTATTTTTGTACAGCTGCACCAGGAGTCAGAGCCAGAGGAAGAACTATGGATTTACTGTTCAGCTAAAACTGCTATTGTACAGTGGAAATCTGAATGTCTTGTTAAATTAAAAGCACTTCCTATACTGGCAAATGAGACTGAACTAACTTCCATTCATGCTGTAATATATTAAGTTGGGAAATTCCATAGCCATTTTGGTCAGGAATAGGATTTTGAGTTTGATTATCTTAAAAAAAGTTGTTTAATCAATGATAAATTAATCTGGCTGCAACTGAGTAAATTAGTCAGTGTAAGCTAAAATGCTGAGTTGAATGGTTGGATAGTGGGGTTGATTTTACAACAGATTTAAAGTACAAATAACTGGTCTTTTAGTGTTTTCTAAGTTCAGTACTTTTAGCATTAAAGTTGAACCTACTTAAACCAACTGGTTAGTCGATCATTACTCAAATCATTTAAGTGCAATCAACTGTTAATAAACTGTTCGCTAAAGGTAAAATATGAATTATGACAGTACTTCCACTTCTAAAACCCGAAGTTCAAGTATTGAAGGAGTCACTGAGTATCTTGGACTTTGATTCAATGACAAACTGACTCAAACATCCCGTAGTAGTGAGCAGAAAATCGGTTTGTTTCAGCTGAAGTTTACAGACATTCTACCGACTCCTCTTTTTTTCTAAGTGTTGAGACCATTTCCTTTCATACATGCACACCTCAGCTGCAGATTCATTACTCTTTCATTCTAATTATTTTTCTCATCACTTTGAGCACTAGTGGCTGTTCCCATTCTGTACGTCATTCCAGACAGTGAACAGTATTTATGTACTTTAACCTCCTCAGATCCAGCTGTGGGTTTTCTGTCCACATTTGTGGACAAGAGTTTCACAACTTTATACAAAAAAAAAAGAAAAGAAAACTGTCCACCACAAAGGACATTCCATAAAATTTTTAAAAACTGCATCTGAAAAAACTGTTGCATCCTGATGTTTCCAATATAGGCACTGATTTAATACAAAACAAAAAGCTGGTACTGTGCTGACATTTCCTGGGTCTGAGGAGGTTAAGTTTTCTCCTTCCATCCCCTCATTTCTTCCCTTAATATCCTCACCTACAGAACACCCAGATGTTTTTACTACATTGCAGGTGTCAGCTGTTTTACATCTACTTTTATTCATTCAGTTGTAGGGATGAAACCACATGAAAATTTCATATCATGGTTATTGTGACCAAAATTATCACAGTTATCATTATTATCACGGTATTGTTGAAATTGTGCTGAAAATGTTCAAAAAGTACTGATACACACACTGAAAGAATTCAACCAAGATGTTTTTTAAAAATAATACAATAATAGTCCCACTGTCCCTTCTGTGTCAGAAACATTCACATATTAACCCTTAGTGGTCTGAGTCTATTCTGTCTGTTTTTCAGTCCTTTTGATTTGGCCTTTATATACTATAGAAACAAATGTTTACTATACCCATGTTTGGAATCTGTTTTTTCAGCACAACTTCATCTATATCATCTGTCTATTATTTTTTCACTTTAACCTACTATAAAAACACAAAAGGACAGAAAACACAAAAAATATATAAAATCTGATTTGAAAAATGTATATAATTCATTGTATAAATAACACACAGATGCTTAATGAAACTTTTCACAGACTTTAAAAGTGAATATTGGTTCCAAATATTAGGTATAGAAAATTAAAATTGTAATAAATTCAAACTATACTCAAATATTTGACATTAAAGCAGATCTGTACATAGGGTTTTTTCCCCTAAAAGTGCAGTAATCAAACACAGTTATCATGAGAATTAGAATTTAAACTGTAATACTAACTGTCTGCGATTTTACCACCATTTATCATTATACCGGTAATTGTTACACCAGACTGGTCCAGTCCACTTCAGATCATATTAGGTTGAATGTGGAACTGAACTAAAACGAGTTTGACACCCCTGCACTAAATGAATGGATCCAAAAAAAAAAAAAAAAAAAGTGCAGACCAAAGCTACATAAAAAGGATAAACGGGTGTGTGTGAGTATATATATACGTGTGTGGTGTGTGTGTGTGTGGGGGGGGGGGGGGTCGACATTCTGTTGGACATAAAATGACTACTGTCTCATCAAAGCGGCCTATAATCAATAAATTAAACCTCAACCAGATTGGGTTAGTAAATCATTAGTCAGCCTTTCCAGAAATACCCCTCCAAACTGCGGCTGTAATTACACTGGATGATCCTGGTGGTGAGTCCGTTCAGGCTTCAAAAATAAACGGCCTACAATGGGATGCCTCTGCCCGGCTTTGGCACGCGCCGCCTTCAAAACGTTTCTCCAAGGGTAAATCTGGGAAAAGATTCTCTGCAATCTGCTGCTTCAAAGCCTCCTGTTCTGTCAGAAACCAACCCTGTCATTTGTTCAGTGGCTCAATCACTGGCTGCGCTTGCACCAAAGCACAATTCAGCCCTTAAATCATACCTTAATACATTTCACTAACTGGATAATAACTCACTGCGTTCATGCTAGAAATTACTTCCTTAAAAATAGCTGTGGCTGTAACTTTAACCATCGTGCAGTTCATTTATCAGAGACAATAGTTAAAGTTAACTATGGTGGCCCAGAGGTGCAACAACCCAAACAAATTATCCACTATAAGAAAAAAAAAGAGAACAGGCCAAAAAATTATCCACTATAAGAAAAAAAAGAGAACAGCCCAAAAAATTATCCACTATTTTTTAAATAACTTTATCTTTAGCACTTCGGGGGAGTTACTTCGTTAGCATTAGCCACATTAGCTGAAGGCCTGTATCTTGGAAACTACATCCAACCAGCATGTGGACTTTGTGTCACTACTTTTATTCTGGAGGTGCTGTACATGTACATGTACTGGTGTACTTAATTACATTAAACAGCTGTCAGTATCAGTGTGTTTGAAATGGACTACACTTAGATGGTGCAGTTCTCCTCCTTCATGGTTCCTCTCATTCACTCGTTCATACAGTCGTTCATGCAGTCATACGTGCAGTCGTTCATGCAGTCATACGTGCAGTCGTTCATGCAGTCATACGTGCAGTCGTTCATGCAGTCATACATGCAGTCGTTCATGCAGTCATACATGCAGCCATGCACAGCGCTGCCAGGCCCTACTGGCCAAACCCATTTAGGGTTCAATGTCTTGCCCAAGAACACATCAACAGTCGGAGCCAGGATTTGAACCGCCGACCACCCGCTCTACCAGCTGAGCCACAGCCGCCCTTGAAGCCAGTGTTCAGCTGAATTTAAAAAGGCGTCGGACTTTTTCTAAGTGTACTCCACCATAAACAGGCCATTTGTTTCCAAACAGAGCAGGTCAGGACAGAACTTCAGTCCAGATAGTGTGTATGATAAAGTGGAAACTGAGGATCATTATTGTGAAAAAACTATTGTGGAATAAATGTGTACCTTTCATGCAGTGTCTTGTGTTGAATTTATTGGAAAAATTGTGTCGTTTCAGAATAGAAGATCCAAAAATGTGTGACTTGTCCTTGTGTGACTTTGTGCATGATGTTTGTTGAAAAGTGGAGCAAAAATGACCCTTTTTCAGTGACAAATACTTTGCAAACCCATATGAATCCTGCTGCTGTTTGTAAATGTTCATTGAACTGTCTTCCTTTGAACCTTCGAAGCAGAGCTGATGGTCTGGCCTTTAGAATGAGGATCAGTTTCATTGATTTCAGTTCAAAGTCTATGACGTCAGATCAGACAGTTCCTCAGAAGACGTCCTGGGACTATTCTGTTTGGATTTTTTGGCTTCTAGGTCAGAATTGGACTTATAATTCTGTATGTGGAGTTGATATGATCATAAATCTGTATGTATTATACACCATTCTCTTTCTTTTTCTGTTGTGAATAAAGCATTACCAACAATTCAGTCTATTTTAATATTAGATCAGTCAAATCATTACTTCTACTAACCCTACCCACATCAGCTTTTAGTTTGTGAAAAAAATACAGACCACTGTAAAAAACAAACAAACATTCACTCAATTTTCAATATCTAGCCTCCAAAATGTAATCAATTCTGCCCACCCACATGGGCTACAGGTAGTTTATATTATTTAGGCTCATTTACTTTCCTAAAGTCAGATCAAGTTTTTTTACAACCACATTTTCATATTGGTTTTTGAAACTGCCACCAGTTTGTTAGAATTGGACTGGTTCTGTCAGCGATGAAGCCAATGTAAGCACCCAGGGGTTCGTTTCTGGGCTCAATAGTGAACGCAGTCGTTGGCGCGCCCTTCAGCGCAAATAGTGAGCGAACGATGGGTCAGCAAACGCAGAGGCTTAACGAACACAAAATCTGTTTCTGCGCTCGTTGCGTTCGCTAAGCCATCGTTCGCTCACTATTTGCGTTGAAGGGTCTGCTGAACAGGTGCGTTCACTATTGAACCCAGAACAAACGCCTCCGCTCCAGCTGTTTCCAGTCTTCTGATCTGACAGCATTATGGTGAGAATGAATAAGTATTAGATAGCGCATTTTGCATTGTGTTGGGGTTAACGAACTAACGCACAGATGCATTTTGCGTTGCGCTAGTTGTTAACGAATAAAGAGCGAGCCCAGAAACAGGATAGCGCAAAATGCGTTAAATAGACGTATTTTGCGTTGTGCTAGGCTTAACGATTTAACGAACTAGTGCAGAAACGAGCCCCAGAGTCACTGTAGGAAGGCTTCTATAGATCAGTTTAGAGTTCAACTAATAAAACAACTCTTCCACATATTATGGAGGAATGCCTAATTGATATTTTTTTTTAATTTCAGACTGACTGAATAGGGCTCAGATGCCCAGACCAAAGCCATCCAGGGGTGGAGGAAGGAAGGAAGGAAGGAAGGAAGGAAGGCCTCCTGGAGGATTCACAGCACAGGAACAGAAGAAAGACTGTTAGGTTGGATTTATGACACAAATTAAATGGTTCAATCCAGTCGTGCAGAGGCCAAATTTCATGTTTTCCTGTTTCAACCTTGTGTCAGTGAAGGCTCAGTGATTTGAAAACCACAAAAGATTTGCATAAATGATTTCAGATTCAGATTCCTGAGAAAATTTGACCCTAAACCAGGAGTGTCAAACTCATTTTAGTTCAGTTCCACATTCAGCCCAATATGATCTGCAGTGGGCCGGAGCAGTAAAATAATAACCCTGAAAAAAGTAAAATTATATTGATAATGTTTACATCTACAAAAATCTGAATAACATGAACTGGAAACGTCTTAAGAAAAACAAGTGCAATTTTAACACTATTCTGCCTCAGATGATCAGTTTATCATTTACACATGTGCATTACAGCTTACATTACAATTACAAATACACCAAACATTTAATAAGAGGCAGAATATTGGTAGATTTGCATTTCAGGTTTTTCACAGTTTTTGTAAAATGACAGTTTTTTTATAAACATTTTCATGTAATTTTACTTTTTTACACAAAAACAAAGATAAAATTGGCTGTTCTCATTATTTATAGGTTAAATCTGATGGTATTTTACTGGTTCTGACCTACATGAGATCTAATTGGTCTGTATGTGGAATCTGAATTCAGATGATTTTGACATCTGCGGTTGTTCATATCTTAAGTGTCATTTTTTTATTTCACATATTCATCCCATGGGTCAGATTGGATCCTTTGGCGGGCTGGATTTGGCCCCCGGGCCGCAGGTTTGACACCTGTGCCCTAAACTGATACATTTTCAGTCCAGAACCAAGAACTGGACTTTTTCCTTTACTGTCACTAAAACGACCCTCAGACCTTGAACCTTGTCCTATGGTTCTATTTTCTCAGAAGACTTTGGTCACATGGTGCATCATGTGACGTCTCACCTTCGATGGGGCAGTATCGAGGCACCTTCTCGGGCATCAGCGCCCTCTCCTTGTGTTTGCAGTAAACTTCCACGATCTGCTGCCGACATTCGCGGCTTTTGGCTCTGGACAGCGCTGAGATGGCTTCCTTCCCGCTGATCTCACACTGGGGCTGCTCCTTCCTGGGCTGGAACCCAAGCGGCGGCGGCGGCGGCGTGCTGTTGGTCTTTTTCAGCTGCTGGATGTGACTGGACCCCTGCGCCAGAGCCGGGACGGTGGGCGCCTGTGGGTGGGGTTTACGGACGTGGGTGTGGTTGTGACTGTGCCCCGCCCCTTTGGCTTGGACAGGAGGGTACTTAAGGACTTCATTAGCTGATTTTCCCAGCATGCCCTGCCCTTGGGCCTTATCCAGCTTGCGTTTGGCGTTGGAGACGGGGCCTCGCTGGTGTTGGGATCGGGCTCCCAGGTTGCTGTTGCTGTCGATGGTGTCGAAGTCTTTAGGGACTGAATTTTCATTATTGTTGCTGTCGGGGCGAAATTTTTCTTTTGGGCGATGTGAATGGTAGGCATCCTGAGGAAGAGAGAACACAGAAGAAACATTAATATGCATCTGATATTCTCTAACCCTTAAAGCTGCAGGAGACTTTCATGACCAGTTTTTCCTCAGATCTGTCCATCCTCAGTCCTCTCCTCAGTTTCATGAATCTGTTCGTCTGTCTGTCATTCCTCAGCTGAATCTGTTGCATTACAGTGAACAGTTTCCTAGTTCCATCCACCACAAACAAACTGTATTTTTACAAACAGAGCCAGGAGGGAACTGGGCATCTGAGGAATTTTTACATGACGTACATTATGGGAAACGAAGGCTCACACCGCTGTCTGACAGTGACAGCGGCAGCGCGACCATATGACATTACACACTGTAAAAAAAAACAAAAAAAAAAAAACAGTATTATTCTGGCAGCAGGGGTGCCAAAAAAATACTGGAAAATAACAGAAAATAACCATCTCATAAAAATACGGTAATTTTCCATAATTCAAATACAGTTTTTTGCCCTAACTTTACATGAGATTTTGCATATTTTGACTTTTTAATGTTTAATAAAGAATATTTACATGTATTAAAACAATCCAATTCCATATAAATATATATATAATTTTCAGTGAGACTCAGTTGTCCAATCCACTGATAAAAACTGTATTTGGACAGTTTATCAGTGCTTATACATGTTATACATTCACAAAAATACATTTATTCAACATTTTTGTTGTGAAACCTCCTGTAATTACACAAGATATTTGTCAATTAACAAACAAGTCTGGTTCAACTGACAGAACAAATACTTCTGTTACCGTTAATTGTCAGTAATTTTATCTGGTTTTATTATAATTTTTTTTACAGTATTAAACTTTAAATTAGCAGTTAATCTCATAAAAAGAAAGAAATATTTGTGAAATTACAATACATTTGCAAATGTATTTTAACTGTATTTTTCTGTGAAAAAAAAAAAAATTAAAAATGGAAATTTTATGGTTATTCACAGTTACAGTTTTTTCGTGTTCTTTTCCATTTGACATGTAAAATCACAGTCTGTTTGTGTCATTTCATTGATATTTTCCTGTATCTTAAAAATACAGGAAAAATCTGTCAAATAAACAGTGAAAATTCTGTTAAATTACAGATTTGTTTTACAGTGTATGATGCTAGTACTTTACTAGTCCGGCCCACTTGTGATCCAGTTGGGCTGAATGCGGCCCCTGGAAAAAAAAAGAGTCTGACACCCCTCCTATGAACCAACTCCTCACTATAATTGATGGGACTTTTGGCTTCCTCTACAGGAATGTATGTTATTAAGTTGTAAAAGCTGATCGAGGATTGTGGGTCTAAATGTAGAAAACGGAGTAATTTTAGGGATTTGAGTAAAAGATCTGAGTTGGGATCCACTCGACTGTCACCCAGTGGAAGGAGATACCTACAGAGAGTTTAATAAGAGTTTAGACCAGGTGTTTAAACAGAGAAGAAGCAGCAGCGCTGGAGGAATCAACATGTAAGAACATCAGATATGAGCTCCTGTTGATCTCAGACTGGAACTAAACCAGATGGTACACTTTACTCAGACGTCCTCCACTCAGCTCTGGTCTGAAGCAAACATTAACATGCATGTAACTACATGTATGATACGCGTGTGCAAGTGAGGAGGCCTTTTTTCTTTTGGTCTGGATCATAGTGTTCTACTGATGCTTCAATAACAGCCCAAGATGAAAGTTAGGAATGCAACTCCACCTCCATGAAAGGAGACGCTTCAGTCAGACACAGTTCAGAGGATGTGGAATCACTGAGAAGGCGTTACTTCAAGTCACTCCGGTTTGTAAAAAAGGACAATACACCATATGGACAAAAGTATTGGGACTAGGGATGTAATGATTACTGCTGGATAAACAGCAGTAAAATCGCAGACAGTTAGTATTACCGTTTAAATTCTAATTCTCATGATAACTGTGTTTGATTACTGCACTTTTAGGGGAAAAAACCCTATGTACAGATCTGCTTTAATGTCAAATATTTGAGTATAGTTTGAATTTATTACAATTTTAATTTTCTATACCTAATATTTGGAACCAATATTCACTTTTAAAGTCTTTGAAAAGGTTCGTTAAACATCTGTGTGTTATTTATGCAATAATTATATACATTTTTCAAATCGGATTCTATAATTTTGTGTGTTTTTGTCCTTTTATGTTTTATAGTAGATTAAAGTGAAAAAAAAAAAAAAATAGACAGATGATATAGATGAAGTTGTGCTGAAAAAACAGATCCAAACATGGGTATAGTAAACATTTGTTTCTATAGTATATAAAGGCCAAATCAAAAGGACTGAAAAACAGACAGAATAGGCTCAGACCACTAAGGGTTAATATTGGAATGTTTCTGACACAGAAGGAACACTGGTCCAATTGTTATTATTATTATTTTTTTAAATACAACTTGGTTCAATTATTTCAGTGTGTGTATTAGTACTTTTTGAACATTTTGGGCACAATTTCAATAATATCGCGACAATAATGAAAACTGTGATAATGTTGGTCACAATAACCGTGATATGAAATTTTCCTTTTGTTACATCCCTGATTGGGACAGGTGGAGTTCAGGTGTTTGTTTTCTAACAGGGGTCTGGGATACAAAACAATACTGACAAATGTCATAATATACTTTTATATTGGGATAAATATCATTACATTGGTTAGTTTGGTTTAAATTGTTATGTTTGATTCCAAAATGCCTCAGTGATGGTTTTGACTGAATTTCTCTCAACATTGATTTTGTTTTGTTTTTTTTTATTCATGACTATGATTTTAAATGTTCTTCCTCTAAATTTCTAAAATATTTTTCATGCTCTGACTGTAAATAATAATTTTCTACCACAGTTAACCATCTACTTTCTTCACATCTCACTGAGGAAGAAAAATCTTCCATTAAACTTTAAGGAAATATGATGTTTATAAACTATAGGGACAAAAATATTTGGACACATCATGGCTACAGCTGTAAGATGTCCTGTTCATGATGATTTGAGATAAAAACTTGGAAATATTGATGTTTAAACAAAATTACCAACAATGCAATGATACTTTTTTAAAATATAAACCATATTATGACATTTGTCATTACTGTTCTGTATCCCAGACCCGTTACAAAAGAAACAACTCAACGTGTCCCAATACTTTTGTCCATATAGTGTAGATTTATCCAGAAAAGCTCTATAGTACAACATTTCTTCATACAGTCCTTCAATAGTGAGACATTCCTAACTAAAGGCCCAGATGACATACAAGCACTTAATAAAAGAAACAAAAAACAGGATTTCTGTCCACATGTGACCTTTGACCTCTGAGACAGAGACAGCTGTGACCCTGATCTCAGTCAGGTGGTGATAAGTGTGCATGTGTTTGTGAGAGGGTTTTAATAGCACTACCACATGACCTGCATGGGTAAATTAATCCCATAGATTATCCCCATAAAGACAGAAATAGGACAAAGAGTGTGTTTCTGAGAGTGCAGCGGCGGTGTGTGTGTGTGTGTGTGTGTGTGTGTGTGTGTGTGTGGGTGGTGTGTGTGTGGGTGTGTGTGTGTCATCCTCAATCTCTCCAACACACAACACACACATTCCTTGAAAATAGTTCTTACAGATGAGCTAATGAAAGGTTTTCTGAGGAGCGGGTGGTTAGAGCTGATATGACCGACTTACTACAGGTACTCTGATGGTGTGTGTGGTGTGTGCCTGTGTGTGTGTGTGCATGTGTGTGTGTGTGTGTGTGTGTGTGTAAGGAAGTGCTATGACAACCTCCAGCCTCATCACTGTAAACAAACCATGATGTCCAGTGTGGTTTGTACTAGGAATGTAACGATTACCAGTATAACGATAAACGGCGGTAAAATCACAAACTGTTAGTATTACTGTTTAAATTCTAATTCTCATGATAACTGTGTTTGATTACTGCACTTTTAGGGGAAAAAACCCTATGTAAAGATCTGCTTTTATGTCAAATATTTGAGTATAGTTTGAATTTATTACAATTTTAATTTTCTATACGTAATATTTGAACCAATATTCACTTTTAAAGTCTGTGAAAAGGTTCGTTAAACATCTGTGTGTTATTTATGCAATAAATTATATACATTTTTCAAATTGTATTTTATATATTTTGTGTTTTTTGTCCTTTTGTGTTTTTATAGTAGGTTAAAGTGAAAAAATAATAGACAGATGATATAGATGAAGTTGTGCTGAAAAACAGATCCAAACATGGGTATAGGAAACATTTGTTTCTATAGTATATAAAGGCCAAATCAAAAGGACTGAAAAACAGACAGAATAGACTCAGACCACTAAGGGTTAATATGTGAATGTTTCTGACACAGAAGGGACAGTGGGACTGGTATTATTATTGTTATTTTTAAATACAACTTGGTTAAATTCTTTCAGTGTGTATTAGTACTTCTTAAACATTTTGAGCACAATTTCAACAAGAAAAGCACTCGGAGAGCGCACACCTCCACCAAGGCAGATCAGTGCCCCCCCTACCCCTGATCACCACCAAATGTAATCATTTCTTCCTTGTGTCAGTATCAACATTTCCTGAAAATTTCCTGAAAATCTGTCCATAACTTTTTGAGTTATCTTACTAACAAACAAACAAACACACAAACACACAAACACACAAAGCAAAGTGATCACAATAGCTCCTGGTGGAGTAATAATAATACTGTGATAATAATGATAGCCATGATGATTTTGGTCACAATAACCATGATATGAAGTTTTCATATGGTTCCTTCCCTAGTTTGTACTGTTGTCTTCTACATCCTTTGACAAAGACGACACTAAGGGTTGTCAGCCTTTTAGAGACAACTTCAGATAAACCATACAGACTGATTTTCTGTGTTTACCGTTGTGCAGAACAATATATTCTAACATTCTATTATCTTGCTCTAACAGTTTGATTTTGGATTTTTGGATGACTCATAATACTCATAGAGAAGCTGAAATCGATAGGGTTCTTCCACTAGGGGTCTCCCATGTTGGTTATCAAGGGAGAAGAAGTCCCACAATGTAAATGTGTAAATAAATAAATAAATAAATAATAAATAAATGTCTCCCTTCATATTTGATTTTTCTCTGTTGTTTTTCTACCTGTCTTTATCTGCACTTGCTTGTGTATGTTGCTGCTGTTAACTGAAATTTCTCCACAGTGGAATAAAGAAGTCATATCTTCTCTTATCTTATCCGTCCACCTACTTCAGCCAAGCTGCACATATTCAACTGATATAGATGAGTAATGTAAAGAAAGTCTAAATGAAAACAAATGAGGCACAAATCTCCTCACATTTTGTTTGTTTTAGTTAATGACTGACAGACAGATAGGTCTAGTCCTCAAAAACTCTGAAAACGTACTTTATTTCCGTACATAGAACAGATACAGAATTTTCACACCATACATTCTGAATCCACTAAATTAGATGAAATATAGCTTTGTATTATGTTTTTACTGCGGCTGATGTGATCTGTAACTAGGGATGCACCGATACTGATACCACTATCAGGTCCGATACTCAGCGTGTGTACTTGTACTCGTGCCCTTAAAAGTACTCTGATACAACCACACACGATAGCACTTACGTCAGTGTGACGTTTGCAGTTAAGTGCAGCAGGACGAGGAGGAGGAGTACTGTCAGCAGAGTGGAGACTGAACTAAATAAATGATAAAAGTAACATTAAAGACAGACGGATACAGACGCAGCGTTCTGTCCGTCCTCTGTGTACATTCCATCTGTTTTCCAGGTACTCGTGGATGCGTACTCAGACAGAGAATACCAGCGGAACTGTGGAGGTAGAGCATCTGTTCAAAGAGCCACTGTGGGAGTTAGAGAAAACAGGACCAGTGGCCCTGGAGCTGACCAGCACTTCCAGTCTGTTATAATGGGGAAATGTTTCAAAGTGGCACCAAATCCAGAATCAGATCTGGAGCCAAATAATTTCACCAACTTTGTTGACATCATCATAAAGAAGCTGTATACCAAGTTTTTCAATCAGAATTGTAGTTTCGGAGAAGAAGACGATTGAAAGTTTTGTAACAGACGACGACGACAGTCCATTCTCATGTTTCTATCCTTCTTCATATGTTGTATTTTTGGTCAGACAAAATAAAACATACAAGATGTTAAAGAAAAAATCCTGAAAACTACAATATTACTGTAGTCACCTCTCTTAATTGCTAACATATTTTAGGCTAATTGGAATATTTTTTCAAAAGAATGATTAGCAACAAACCCATTTGCTTTTTTTTTCAGTAAAAATGCATCAATTAAAGTCTCGTTCCCACATTTTCTTCTTCTGGATAAAAATACCCTTAGAATCTAAATAATTAAAACGTCCTCCAGCGATTCTGGCTGTAATTTGCCCGACAGATTAATACAAGCTGTCGTTTCTTTCTCCTCTATAGATTCTTCTAGAAAGCTCTGCGTTTTTTCCCAGAAGCCTGTGCACACCATGGAGACGGGCCACGGTTAAATAACCAGCCATTACCTACAAGACATCATTCTTAGCCTCCGTCTCTCCCACCCAGTCACTTCTAAATGTGTTTGTGTGTGAGCGCGCCTCCCTCCTCCTCAGCGGGTTCTTATTGAAGTCGACTCTGCTGCCTTCAGACCTCCGCTGATCCACGACAAAGGCAACGGCGAAGGAGACAAGAAAGACGCTCCCTGAGGCGCACGGGGCGAGAGACATTCACAAAGAGTGAGGAGAGAGAGAGACAGAGGGATGGAGGACCTGTTGATCTGACAACTGTTGATCAGAGGCCGTGTTCACCACGTTTACACTCACAAAATACGGTGTTTTTGGCTTCTGCTCCAACAAGACCAAATTCATGATAAAATGTCTGAGTAAAAAATACTTTTTGACCAATATTGCACCATTGTAGGGTTGGGTCATGTCCTACTCATTAAAGAAACAGACTGTCAGAACTTTCCTACCAGTTTAGCGTTAGTTGGTATACAGTAGTTAGCTGCACATGGCACTGCAAGAATTTAAAAACTTACTTTTTACTTTTCCTTCTGTCCACACTTAAACAGATTGATTTTAGTCCATGTTAACCCTTTAGGACATAGACCTATTTTTGTGTCAACTTTCAAATCAATTTTTCCTTACATTTAACTTTTCCTTAGTAATTTACCACCATTTATTCTAATATTATCCTCTGCATTTTGTATTTGTCAGTGAAAATCAGGAATTTCTCATTTTTAATTCACTGGACAGTTATGTTCATAAAAGCTCAGAGGTAAATTCAAAGCTAATTATATCAATAATAACCTTGGAATAATGAGGAGAGAGAATTTCCACATTGTGGGATCAATAAAGTCTCATCTAATCTCATCTAATTCTATTTACTATTTACCTAAAGTGTTCTCATTAAGACTTAGCTGAATGGGTGGGGGTTTTGGAGCAAGTCAGTCTGACATATTTTAATCCAAATATACTCATATTTAACCAATTATTTTCACCATATTTGTGTATAAAAGGATAGGACTAATAACAGTCCCTGTCGTCTGTGGACTGCCCTCCCAGACCACCCCAGGGCTCCACAGACGGTGGGTGCTTTTAAAAAAGGCTACAAACCTCCTTTTAATAGAAAAGCCTTTTCTGGTTGATTTTATCGGATTTTATCTGTTGTTGTTTTTTTTTATTGTACATTGTTGCTATTCCTGTGGTTGTTTTTGTTTCGTGCACTTTGAGATTTGATGTCAAATGTAAAGTGAGGTACAAATAAAATTCATTATTATTACCTCCGCCAAGGAGGTATGTTTTCATCAGGATCATTGTTTGTTTGTTTGTTTGTTTGTTTGTTTGTTTGTCTGTAGCAAGATAACTCAAAAAGTTATGAACGGATTTGGATGAAATTGTCAGGAATGTTGATGCTGGCACAAGGAAGAAATGATTACATTTTGGTGGTGATCAGGGTGGGGGGTTCTGATCTGCCTTGGCAGAGGTCTGTGCTCTTCAAGTGCTTTTCTAGTTATTATTATTATTATATTATCATTATTATTATAATAAAAATTGTTAAATAAACCTCTAGAGAGCAACTACATCAATGAGATTTGGGGAAAAGTAATTTTAGATAGTCTTCATGATCTTCAATTTCTGTGTTTAAACCTTATTATGGTGAGGGAAAACTCTGGCAGAGTGTAGTGTAGTGTGTGTGTGTGTGTGTGTATGCGTGTGTGTGTGTGTGTGTGTGTGTGTGTGTGTGTGTGTGTGTGTGTGTGTGTGTGTGTGAGTCTACACCCCTAAATGTGATGAATGTGAGATTTGTGCAACTGGATCCATCCATGACCACTGGAAATAAACTCAACTGGACCTCAGCAGTCGGTACACACTGACGTCGGAAAGCAGGACACACACACACACACACACACACACACACACACACACACACTGGGGTGTTTACCAGTGCGCACATGCATACCAGTAAACACTCCCTCCCTGTCCGCCAGGGGCTGGGGTTGCTGGAAGCTGAACACAGCAGGTATTTGAGTGCGTTTGCCTTCTTGAATACGTGCAGTGTTGAAAGCCGCTGCAGTCAAAGTTCCAAACATGCAGCAGAGGAGGAGGAGGAGGCCTTTCACCGTTTACTGAGTTCCTTCAAATCAGGTCTAGTGTTTTACAAGAAATAGGACACGTCTTCCTCCTGTCAGTAAAACACACCTCCACACAGTTTGTCGCATCAGACTGAGTCCCTCTCACAAGGACTGAGTTCATATGTTCCACTTCTGTGCAAATGAGCGTTTTATATCATATGCAACTTTCTCAAAGCTCCTCACATCAAACTCCATTAACAAACCGTACAACACAACAATATCTCATCCTATTTCTTAACAGTCTGCATGCAACGTGTCATAAAGAGGCCTTTTCTGTTGTGCTGATTGGACGAACAGAGGAAAACTGGAGGAAAGAAACCCTTTTCCTCTCCCCAAACCCACAAACCACGTCTGCTGTCTACCTTATTTTCACCCTGTCCCCCAAACTCCTTTCAAATCCATGAGAAAATTCCAGCATGTGTCCAAGTGTACTGTGTGAAAACTGTATGATGTCTTATATTTGTGCTTTGCATCATCTTGTTCTTCACTGCAAATTTCAAAGAAAAGGGTTCAGAGGTGGTGCACAGCTGCAGCGGCCTGATGTCCCTGATCATCGACCGAAATCTTGTTTGATGTACTGTGCTGTCAAATGACAATAAAGAAATCTGTAATCTGTAATCTAATTAAACCCAAAGTTTTGAGTAATAGATTTGATTACACAATGTAAATATACTGTGTATTATTTACCATGTATTTTTTGCCCAATAAATTACTTAAATATCAGATTACTTAAAAAAAATAGTTCATTAGAAATAGAATGACACACATACTGTGCACATGTTTCATATTCAGTGCATCTGCAGGTTGAGGAAGTCACTTTTATGATGTTTTAATTTCGTTTTCAAGTTGTTTTGGTCCCAGCTCACATTACATAAATAACGTCCAACAGACCTCATAGTTACTGTGTTGAACCATGTTTCAGTTCAGTTACACTCCATTCGTCCACGACTAATGTTCTGCTACTGTCAGATTTAAGGACCATTATCAGTGTAAAGGATAATTAAGGCCTTAATTAGGAAAATCACATGTGAGGCTTTTTCAGGCTCTGTGGACACCCTGATATTAAGCTCTTTGTTTATATACTCGAAACTCCACTATTCAGTCATCATTGGATGACACGTTCTTCCACAACAGTAAAGGCAGGAAATCAGCAGGAGGGAGATCCACGCAGACACACAGGACAGTCACAGAACTGACCAGTGGCCCTGGAGCTGAGCGGACAAACGCAAAGCTTTAGGAAATGTGTCCAGATCCATTTCTTCTGCCCCAGTTCTGTGGATTTATTCTATTACAGAAATAGTCCATGTTTGCTCATATTCCAATCAGATCTGTAAAAAATTCCAATTCACACTTGATATGATTGATACTGATTTATTGGATCCACTTCCTATCTGTTAGAATGGGAACATTTGTCAAAGTGGCACCAGATCCAGACTCAGATCCGGATCCAAATAATTTCAATCCTTGTGTTGACATCATCATACAGAAGCTGTAGACCAAGTGTGAAGTCAATCACAACTGGAGTTTCAATCGGAATTGTAGTTTCAGAGAAGAAGACGATTGAAATTTTTGTAACGGACGTCAGATGATGACAACAGACGACGACGACGGCAGACGAAGATGACGGCAGACGACGACGACAACGACGGCAGACGATGACAGACGCTGCCGCCGGACGCCACATGACAACAGTAGCTTACAGGCCTGTCGGCCGGTGAGCTAAAAGGAGACACCCAGTGAGTAAGGACTGAGCTCAGAGCTACAGGAGGAAACACTGCTGTCGAATGGACAGGGTTTGAACGTTCAAACTGTGACCAGGAGCAGAAAAACTGGACTGTCCCATCAGCAGACACACACAATGGTACTACCAAGGAGAAGTAGAAGAACAACCCTGTAGGACACACAGCATGTTCCTGGAATCTGTCAAAGGTTGATTCTAACAGGCTGAAACCAACCCAAAACTGGTTATGAGTACTGTTACTACTACTACTACTACTACTACTGTTCCTAC